>NW_026691380.1:0-125343 GCF_020826845.1 Diceros bicornis minor | reverse complement strand
AAACGCTGGGCCAATGTAAAACTCGTACATGATGTTCTGGCATTATTCATAATAACCAAAAAGCGGAACCACCCAAATGTCCACCAACTGTTGAATTCGGTACAAGTGTCTGTGTGAACGTGTTCTCAGTTTTCTCAAGTGTATACCTAAGGAGTGGGATCACTGGTGCCTTCATTTAATTTTTTAAGTTTGGACACTTTTACCACGTATTTCATGACACGCTCAGTGATCTTGAGTCCAAGACACCGAGTATTAATTGCCCTGAAAACAACGCGGGGCTGTTCCCTACAGGATCCTCAGAGGCTCTGCCTGCACTCCGAGGTTCTCCCGGGACAACAGGACCCTCCCGGTGCCGCATGCTCATCAGGGTGAGAGATGGGCCTGGGTCTCGCTGACGCTGCACAGCTTCCCGCTGGATCAGCTCAGGTCCAGAGCTCCTGGAAAAACAGCTCAAATGAGATGCTCCCCCACCAACATTTGCGAGGTGGGAGCTCCCGGTTCTTGCATCCGTCCTCATCCTCCTTCTCTGTGCTGCCTCCACCATGTTGATAGGGACTTCCTTTAACCCGCAAGAGTGTCAGAATAACTCACATTCTTTCTTGGCCATCCTTCACGCCCAGCATCCATTCCTGTTGCTTTTTCTACCACATCGATATTTTTAAAACATTGACATGTGAGTCACATGATGTAGGACCATTTTAAAGTGTACAATTAAGTGGTTTTAGCGTATTGTCTATGTGGTGCAACCACCCCCACGATCTCATCCCGCACATTCCCTTTGGAGAGCTCGTTTTGACCATCATGAGCCCCCTGCTCCCCCAGAGGAATATCACATGATAAACCCGGGGGGCCATGTGACCACAGTTGCTGCTGTTCTGTGGCCCAGTTCTTTACATTACCTTTTGAGAGAGGGTGGGGGACGTTTTACACCGATATTTTATCCAAGAGAAACTGAATCAGACACTTGGGGGTGGAGTCCTGGCATGGGTAACCCCCGTGGGGGTCTGAATGTGAGCAGTGGTGAGAACCTGCCACAAGCAGCCAGAGCTGCTCCAGGAGGAATTATGCCCTGGTTAGGCGAGAGGCACAGTCATGGTTCTGAGGGCTGGCTGGACATCTGCTGGTCCCCTGATACTCCGCTGCCGCCACCACCCCAACTCTGCACAGGGACGACTCTAGAACCAGCCAGGGGCCTCCTCCTGAGAACTGAGGCCAGGACCCTGGCAGTTCCCCTTTCCTGCTCCTATCAGCCCTCTTCATAACCAAGACTCCCACTCAGATGCTAAGTTGGGTCCCCAGCGTGGAAGTCCTCAGTGGCTCCCCATGGCCTATAGGAGGGTGAGGCCCCTGGCGGACCTGATCACCCACCTTCCATTTCAGCCTCATCCCCTACCTGCCGCATCAACTCCTCCCTCACCCGCCGCACTCGTCCATTCCAGCCAAGGTTCCCTCTGGCCCTCTCCGCCTTTGCTCCTCCCTCTGCTGGGTCCCCATCTTACCAAGCTCAACCCTAATGTCCTGGTTTCTTGGTCTGCCCCCTACTACTGGACAGTGGTCATTCCCTCCCCCTGGGCACAGCACACCTTTGTGGTCTAGCCTGGCCCTGCACTCCCTGGAATAGCTTCTTTCCCTGTCTTCTCACCTCCTAGAGAGACGCAGGTCCAGGGGCCACAGCCTGTTCCTCGGGGTCCCCAGCACCTGGCACAAGGTCCAGCACCGCCCGAGTGACAGTGACTGTGAGTGAGTGGTGGGAAAGGGAGATCGGGCCCTGGAGGTCTTTGTAACTTTTGAGATTTTGGGGGAAATCAAGAGTCCCCGTGGATGTCCCAGCTCCAATGGGGTCTCTGAAGGAATGAGGGGGGCGTAGTCTGAAGACCCCAGAAAGGAAAGCATTCACAGCATCCAGAACTTTCTTGGGCTCAGGGTAGTGAGTGAACTTCATCCTCATTGTCACTCCCTTCAATCCCCAGGTCAGCTTTTCCTGCGAGCAGGGGTGAGACAGGTGGGAATGGAGGTTGGTGGGGTTCAGTGCAAGCTCAGGTCTTCAGCACTGCCTTGGTCACACCGGCCCTCTATGGAAAACGTCAGAGAGGGGCAGTGAAGGGTGTCCAAGGTCCAAGACCTCTGTCCTGCCTGGGCATCCCCCATGCCTACCTGTCAAAAGGGCAGGAACCAAATGCCAGAGCCCTTGTGGGAGGGACGCTGGGCACAAAGCCCTCCCTCGTGCCCCTAGGGTATCTTGTCAGGAGACATCAGCTCCTGCGCTTCTAGCATCAAGGACCTTCCTGGTGGTGTGACATCCACAACAGGGCTCCAGGCTTGTGCCAGAGGCCTTGTGGCCCGGAATCCAGCCCCGGATCCTCCCCATGCACCAGCAAGGCCCTGTTCTGCTCCGCAGGCCCCCTCACCCCCAAGCCTGCCTCTGCCAGAGGTTTGGGAGGAATGATGGGCACAGTAGCCGGTCTCCAAGATGACCCCAATGACCTTGCCCTCTTGGTTTCACACCCTTGTGTGTTCTCCTCCTGTGTCAAATCAGAGCGGGGCTATATGGTGACAGAGTATGGTGGAGGCAGAGGCGTGTGAATTCTGAGGCTCGGGGCCAAAAAACCATTTTGGTTCCTACACTGGTCCTTGAATCCCTTGCCCTGGGGGAATCCGGGCACCGTATTGTGAGGACACTCAATCAGCCCCATGGGGAGACCCATGTGGAGAGGAACAGGCTCCCTGCAAACAGCTGAGCCCAACTTGCCAGCCCTGTGAATAAACCACCTGGGAAGTAGATCCTCCCTTCCCAGCCAGGACTTCAGATGATTGCAGCCTCCCTAGGGACCCTGAGTGGACTGCTCAAACTGCTCCCGAATTCCTAACCCACAGAAACCGTGACACGTAAACAATCATTTTAATCCATTGCATTTGGGGCAACTCGTTACTCTGCATCAGGTAACTAATAAAGCCCCTCTCGCTCTGGGGATGTGTCCTCTCTCAGCCACTGGGTGTGGACGGGGAGGTTGTTCTGCCTTCCTCTCAGCCCCTGGCCATGTTCCCCGACCATGGAATGGAGAAGGAAAGAGATGAGATGTGGCCCTGGAGCAGCACAAAATCAGACGCCCTCAGCCAACATGATATTTTTCTCCGTTTTAATTAATACTTTACAAAGTACAAAATACATTGCATTTTTGGAGGAACAGTTGGTATTTGTTTCTCTCCATCACACAGTACATGAATCTTGAGGGTCTCGTGTTTCTTCAAGAAAGAAAGAAATCGTGAGTGTCCCCACCAGGGTGTAAGGCTGCCCACTTCTCCCCTCTCCAGACCTTGGGACAGATGTAAGTGCCACTGCTACTGCTGGTGACCTTGGGCAGGCCGGGTGTGGGCCAGACCCCCGAAGACGAGGTCCTGGGCAGGGCAAGGCCACCCAGAATACCATTGTACCCCCAACATCCACTCACCCCATCTCAGGGTAATGGAAATGATCTTTGCATAGAGGAGGAGGTTGGCTTGGAATTTTGTTTGTTACCGCCTGACCCCAGCTTTGGAGCCAACCCTGCCCAGTACTCTAGAACATTTCCTGAATAGGTAAACTGAGGCAGGGAACAGGGAAATTCACTGGGCTTGGCCTGTGACTTGGGACATGAATTTGGCCTATGTTTCATCCCCCCTTTCCGCCCCCTCTCCAACTTGCTGGACCCTCATCAGGGACGAGCCCCAGTAGGCGAGGGGGCACCAGCACCCAAAACCTCTCCCTGTGAACAATGTCCTCAAGGACTGGATGCTTCTGAAGTGCCGGCTCAGCAGGTCTAGCCCCTTTGGGCTGCATGGACTGCCAGGCCTCGCGCTGCACAGCAGAGCCCCTGCTGGAGACACCTCTGCCCCCTCCACAGAGCAGATTTACACAGTCAAGTGGGCTGGGGCTGTCCTGCATGCAAGGCCTGCCACACCCCCATCAACTCCACATGTGGCCTCTGGGTAAGAATGCTACTGAGGCCTCAAAATACAGGATGAGCCAGTCCCTCAGCTAGGATTTGGGCTCTGCACACGTTGCTGGCACACACCCTATTGTGGATGACACAGCACATGCTCACACTTACATGTGTGTGTATGAACACACGTTTGCCGTGTACAGAACACTGTCCTGCCCCCAGGGCAAGGTCCACCTTGCACTCCTGACTCTCACAGCCTCCCACCTCCTTGAAGCAAGAGCCACAAACTCCCTCACCACCAGGCTGCCCACAGACGCCAGGGGCCGGGCCGCAGGCTCCTACCTCCCATCCAGCCGCTCCTGGTGCCGCCTGCCTCAAGGCCAGAAGCTGCCTCAGCCACCAGCTACTGCCTTTACCTTCCCAAGAGAGCAGGCGTCATAGGAGGGGTGGACATCAAAGCTGAAAGTATGGAAAGGGGATGAGAGACAGGTAAGCTTGTCCTTTTGCTGCCTCTAATTTGAAAATGAAAGAAAGAAAAGAGCCAGATGAGCTCTGAGAGGTAGGGAAAGGTCTCTCCTACAGCAGGGCTCCACTCCCCTCAGGACAGCCCCGCCACTCTTCCCAAGCCTGCCCTCTGCTGGGCCGACCACCGTCCACCACCCTAGTTTCTCCCCTCCCAGGAGGTCTCTGTGAATGGAGGGCTGCTGCCCCTCCCTCAACACGGTATCCAGGAACCTGAAAGGCCAAAGCTCATGTCTTTCCACTGCTGGGAGACTCCATCATCCTCCCCCAGGCTCTTCTAACTAAGCCAATCACCAACTCCATTTCTCAGTGGATGTGACAGCAGTGACTGGCTGCTCCCTGCCCTGGCTTACAGTGGGCACACATATATTGGGGGTATTTTCTTCCTAACCCTTCCCAGTGTTCACTCAGAGAGTGGCATCAAAAATTTCTCAGTCCCAGGGCTGGAGTGTTCTGTTATCATATGGGAGCTCCTCAAGGTTCCCTCTCTTAGCCGGGGTTGGCAAGGGCCCTAGTTGTCCCCACCTCCAGATCCAGAAGCTCAGAGAGGTGGACCAGGGTAGCTGTGAGACTCCTAAAACTCTTCCTGGGAAATACTGCCAGGAGGGGTTGGTGGTGGGTGAACAGGTTCATATTCAATGATCAGGCAACTGGTGCCTTGGCATGGGGTGGGGGCCTGGCCCTTCCTATCTCCCCAGAGCCTTCTCTCCTGACCTCCATAGCCTCCTCTGTCACCAAAAAGGGCCAGGCTCCACCAGAGCGTGCATCATCTTCTGGACACCACACTGGTCTCTGAGGCCATGGTGACTGGTGGGGGGAGGTCACAGTGGGCAGCTCTGAGTCACCTGGCTCCCTCCCTTCCCTCCAGGGGTCTGTGGCCTGGGGTTGGTGGGAGGGGGAGAATGCTGGTGCTTGGGGGGCTCTGGACCCTCTGAATCTTTGGGAGTTAGTTCTGCACACCTCTCCATCTTGGATGAGTGCCCTGGGCTGAGGACAGTGGCATGGGTAACACCTCTTGGGGGCTTTGGAGACGCCCATGGAGGAAGGAGGTGCAGAGTTGGCACTGTCCATCTCTCTCCTGGGTCAGGACTGAGGTCTGAGGGAGAAAGATGTTTCTTGGGAACCAGGGGAACCAATGCCAAAGGTTGAGCCAGAGCAGATTTTTCTACTTGGTGGGGGAGGGAAAGGGGTGGTCAGGGCTCCCCTTGCCCCTCACTCTCCTCTCCTGGAGCTCTCACCACTCTGGATGGGGCAGGGAGGAGCGAGGGTGGTGTAGAGGGTTTGAGCTTTTCTCACCAGGGGGAGGCACGGAGGCAAAGACACACACGGGAGTCCAGGTGGTGGATCTGAGTGCCCACTCACCCTGCCTTTTGGTAGCCTGGCCCAGGAGCCCCATTTCCCTCCTGCGCCACCTGCCTCCCCAGTCAGTGCCCAGAGATCCTCAGCCCCCATGGGGCATCATCCTCAGGTCTCCCTGAGCCATTGGCTGCCCTTAGCACCCACCTTCACCTTCAGCCGTTGGGAAATGTGGCCCCCAGCTCTTCTGCTGGGGCATGGGGTCAAGGATCATGCAAGACGGCAGTGCCCAGCATGGGTTTTCTCTGAACTTTTCTCTGCATGACTGGCCTCTATTTTCAGGTGTGGATTTCTGGTGCTCATCACCCCTGGTACCCCCAGGGACTGCCCTCTTTTATGTCACACAGTGGACGTGAGCTCCACGTGAGCAGGGACCACATCAGGTTGTGCTCCCTGGTGAAGTCACAGTGCTTGGTACACAGCAAGGACTGGAGGATGTTGGCTGAATGATTGAATAAATGAACCAGTGAATGAACGAATGAGTGAATGAATGAGTAATGACTGAATGAATGAGTGTAGGAATGAATGAGAGAATGACTGAGTGAGTGATTGAAGGAATGAGAGAGTAAACGAAACAATGAGTGAATGGGTGAGTGAATGAAAACACAGAAGCAGGTGTGATCTAAACAGGAGCAGCCTTTGTTTCTTCCCCTCTAGACTCTGCCCATCTCATGGGCCCGGACCAGTCCCTGTCTCTCCTGGTCTCAGTTTCCCAACTGTCGCCTGAGAGCCTGCTCTTGGAACTGCATCAGCCAGCTCAGTGTGGACGCGGCTCGTGCTCTCCCCGGCGTGGGGGCGGTAGGGACGCGCTCGGGGCGCACGGGCCTTCCTCCAATGGGCGGTCGCGGGTGGACCCGCGCGGGGCAGCCGGGCCTCACGTCCCCAGCCGGGCGCGCGCTCGGGGCCCACCCACAGCACATGCACGTGACCCCGCTCCTCCGCGCGCACGCACAACACCAACAGCTGCCACAGGGCTGGTCCCGAGGGCCCCCACTCCGCTGACTGCTCTGTTTCCCCCACATCGGGTGGGGCGTTGGAAGAGGCCCTGGATCCCGTGTGGGGCCGGGTCGTGGGCGCTGTGGGGTGGAGGACAGCGTGTGGGGACTCCTGTCTCCCCAGAACTCCCAGCCCCGCGTCTTGGTACAGCCGGCGCCCAGGGAGAGGTTTCAGAAGAGGCTGCGGCTCCTGGAGAGACTGGCCTCCGAGCCCGAGAGAGACCCGCCTTTGGTTCTGCCTCCGGGCTGCACGCGGGGGGACGATGAACCCTTTGCTCTGTGTCCCGGGCCTTTGTCACGGAGGCCTGCTTGTTCGTGTGTGCAGGGACAGCTGGAGACCTCCATCGCCTCGGTGAAGGAGATGGGCCCTGACCCCGCCAGCCTGCAGGTGAGAGAGCTGGTCCCAGTCCCCAGAGGCAGCACCGTCCCACCCACTGTGCCCGCCCGCTGTCTGGGCACCTGTGGGAGAGACGGGACCTGGTGGCAGGAGCACATCTGTCGCGAAGGTTGATGCTACTTGGCCGAGGAGACAAACGTGTTTCGGCTCATTGATGTTCATTCATGATGAGCTGATACATTTATTGTGGGTCGACTATGTGGACTGAGGGGTCAGGACTCCAGTCAATTTGTTCCAATCTCTGTGGGGATGAACTAAAAATGGCAACTTGCCCTAGAGTTTTCTCTTGTCCAGTAGCCTGTTTTGTTTCTGTGTCAGGGAAAGAACTAAAATGATCCTATAGGGCCGGCCCCGTGGCTCAGAGCTTGAGTGCGCGCGCTCCGCTACTGGCGGCTCGGGTTCGGATCCCGGGCGCGGCCCGACGCACCGCTTCTCGGACCATGCTGAGGCCGCGTCCCACATACAGCAACTAGAGGGATGTGCAGCTATGACATACAACTATCTGCTGGGGCTTTGGGGGAAAAATTTTTAAAAATTTAAAAAAAGGCAGCTTTCTTTGAAAATGTCTTAAGGATCAGCCCATTTCTGGCATAGAGAGGAGAGTTCTTCGTGGCTCCCCAATGAGAGAGTGCCCTGGACCAGAAGTCAGAGACACTCCCAGTGTGTCCTTGAACCCTCCCTGGGCGTCAGTTTCCTCATCTGTAAAATAGGGCTAGTGTGGAGGTCGTAAGTGGTTTCCAGAAGTTCTTGCAGCTCTGAGAGTGATGCCTTAAGCTACCAAATGTTCCTGAAGCCATGAAGGAGGGGTCACAAATGGTGTTGTTACCGCTTAACAGTCATAAGCTAGTAAATATAAAAATGAGAGGGGCCCAGCTCGCAGATGCATGATTCCAGTGACTCCTTCACACCTTGTGTGTCATGGAAAGTTCTCCTTTACATGCTCCCTGCGCAGGTCCTGCTCCTTACCTATTGCCAGAGTTCATCGTTGACCTTGGGCACTTTCATTGGTCTTTTGGGAGGATTTCTGTTCAACTTGATGAGTTCCTGAATATCGTACCCAGTGAATCACTCCCAATATTACTCATTAATTCCAAGTCCTATTTTTTAAAATCCCATCTCCAGCCCTATTCTGGGCAAGTTGTCTAAGCAAACCTCAGTGTCTTGGTCCAATTGAATTGTAGTGAAAATATCCCCGTGTACACTCATGTTTTCTCCCCTTTGATGTATTTCCCACATGGAATAGCTGCTTTGAAAATCAAAAGATAAAATTTCCTCTCTGTCCTCTGCCAGCTACCCTCCTGCCAAGAGAGACACTCTAAGCTGCACGTGCTTCACCTTGGGAAGATCAAGGCGTAAATTCAAGGTAAAATTTCATCAGTGTGAAGGTTAGGGTTAGGGCTGCTCGTGCCCATGCTGCTGGCTGGACCAAGTCTGCACCCCCTCCTCCAGTGGCCAACCCCTCCATCCATTCCTTCTGAGGACGTCTTTCCCCATTTCCCTGGGGGTGGGCTTTGTGAAGGTGGGTTTTGTGGGGTTGTGACCCATATCGTTTGGATGGGTTGGGTCTTGGTGTTATAGCAAGTGCCTAGTCCAGCTGCTCCTGGGACCAAGACACATCTCCAAGTTGAAACAAATTATCTTTCTCTGTATTTTCGTAAAACAGCTGTATTGAGATATCGCTCACATGCCGTGTAAGCCACCCATTTAAAGTGTACAAATCAATGGCTTGTAGTAGAGTCACAGAGTTGGGCAACCATCACCACAACAGTGGAACATTTTCATCACCTCAGAATGAAACCCTGGACCCATTAGCAGTCACTCCCCCTTCCCCCATCGCCACAGCCCTAGACAACCACTCCTCTACTTTTTCTCTCTCTCGATCTGTCTATTTTGGACCTCTTATATACACAGAATAGTACAATGTGTGTTCTTTTGTGATAGCTCCTTTAATATGTCATGTTTTCAAGGTTCATCCTTGATTGTAGTGTATCGGTAATTCTTTCTGTTTTGTGCCAAATGATTTTCCGTTGCATAGATATACTGTATTTTATTGATCCATTCATCGGTTGAGGGACATTGGAGTTGTCTCCACCTTTTGGCTATTATAATAATGATGCTATGAACATTCACGTACAAGCTTTCATGTTTTCATGTCTGTTGGGTACACACCTAGAGTGGAACTGCTGGGTCATATGAAAACTCTCTAAATTTTGAAGAATTGCTAGACTATTTTCCATCTTTATTCCTGCCAACAATGTATGAGGATCCCAGTTTCTACCTATCCTTGACAAGACGTCTTAATATCTATATTTTTAATTTACAACCATCCTAGTGGATGGGAAATGATACTTATTGATTGTGGTTTTGATTGCATTTTCTTCCTGGATAATGGTGTTGAACGTTTTTCATGTCTTTATTGGCCATTTGTATATCTTCTTTGGAGAAATATCTGCTCAGCTCCTTTCCCCATTTTTAAATTGTGTTATTAGTTTCTTTATTATTGAGTTGTAAGCATTCACTCTATCTTCTATTTGCAAGTAGCTTGTTATATATATGGTGAGCTGGTATTGTGTCCCATTCAGCAGGCTGTCTTCTCACTTTCTTGATACTGCCTTTTGATACACACAAATTTTTAATTTTGACGAAGTCCAATTTGTTTATTTTTTATTCATGTGTTTTTGATGTCCTATCTAAGAAATCATCACCTAACTCAAGGTCAAAAGTTATATTCCTAGGGCCGGCCCAGTGGCGCAAGCGGTTAAGTGCCCGTGCTCTGCTGCGGCAGCCCAGGGTTCGCTGGTTCGGATCCCGGGCGGGCACCGACGCACCGCTTGTTAAGCCATGCTGTGGCGGCGTCCCACATAAAGTAGAGGAAGATAATGGATGTTAGCCCAGGGCCAGTCTTCCTTAGCAAAAAAGAGGAGGATTGGCATTGGGTGTTAGCTCAGGGCTGGTCCTCCTCACAAAAAAAAATAAATAAAATAAAAGTTTTATTCCTGTTATGAGAGGTTCGGGGATTCGATCGGAGATGTAAAAGACACTTTCCACTCCAAACAAATGGACTGAAGGTATATTTTATTATATAGAGGATAGTAAAGGTGACAGTCTGCAAACAGATCAAATAGGTCAAATATTAAGAGGGAAAAAACATCAGCTCGATTGGAAAGGGAAAACACCCACATCGGCTGAAGAGAAATGACACAAATCAACCGGAAAGAGAAACACCAGGTTGACCGAAAAGAGAACACATCAAATCAATTACTTCATATCAAATCAATTACTTCATATCAAATCAATTACTTCATATCAAATCAGTTACTCACAACATCCACGCCCCACTGCCGGGAGAGCCCTGTCAATCGACGCGGCTGGGCAAGGATCACACGTCCTGGGCAAGGTGTCCCTTCCACAGGTGGAACTCTCACCAGGTCTCAGCTTCCTGCAGTTTATATAAGCAGTTACAGAGTTTACAGAGCAAGCATCTAGTGTTCCCATGCCCAAAACAGTTATCAGTGGCATACGTGCACTGAGCCCCTTGGCTAACGTCCCAGCCCAGTGGTTGTGTACGTGCATTGTTTTCTTTGGTTATCATCTTAGCCCGGCACAGATGGCCAGTCCATCCCGTGCTACCACGCTCCAAGAGCCTTGAACTCTTACAACTTGCAACTCCCTCCATGGGAGAAAGGCCAGTTCCCACCACACAGAAAGCAGCTTTGTATTTCTTTGTGTGCTGGTGGCTATAGGTCAATGGAGCGGCCAAACATGGCTGTACTCATGTCAAGACAATTCCCATGTGTTTTCTTGTAAGAGTTGTATAGTTTTGCCTCATATTTAGCTGTTGGATCTATTTTGAGTTCATTTTTGTAAGTACTGTAAGCAAGGAGTCCAACTTCTTTGCGTGTGAAAATCCAGTTGTTTCAATAACATTTGTGGACAACATTGTTCTTTCCCCATTGAATTGTCTTTTCACTCATCAAAAATCAATTGACTGTAAATATGTAGGTTGATTTCTGGACTCTCAATTCTATTCCATTGGTCTGTATGTCTATTTTTTATGACAGCACCACACTGTATTCATTATGGTAGCTTTGTAATAATTTTTGAAATTGGGAAGTGTGAATACTCCATCTTTGAACTTCTTTCTCAAGATTGTTTTGGCTCTTGTGGCTCCCTTGCATTTCCATATGAATTTTAGCCTTGGCTTGTCAGTTTCTGCAAAAACAGGCAGCTGGGAGTTTGCTTGGAATTCCACTGAATCTCTAGTTCTATTTGTGGAGTATTGCCACCTTAATAGTATCAAGTCTTCGGATACATGAAGATGAAATGTCTTTCCATTTATTTTGGTCTTCATTAATTGCTTCCAATAATGTTTTGTATCTTTCATTGTACAACTCTTGTACTTCTTATGATAAATTTATTTCTAATTATTTCATTGTTTTGGATGCTATTGTAAATTAACATATCTTCTTACTTTTATTGTCAGATTTTCCTTTGCTAGTATATAGAAATAAAATTGATATTTTAAAACTTGACATATGATATTATATTAGTTTCAGGCATATAACATAATGATTCTATATATGTATATATTACCAAAGATCAACACAATAAGTCTGGTTAACATCCATCACCTCACATAGTTACAGATATTTTTCTTGTTATCAGGACTTTTAAAATCTGTTCTCTTAGCATCTAACAGATGTACAATACACTATTGCTAACTATAGTCACCATGTTTTTTGTTACATTTCCAGGACTCATTTATTTTCTAAGTGGAAGTTTATACCTTTTGACCCCTTCATTCATTTGCCCAACCCCCACCCCCTGCCTCTGGCGACCACCAAGCTGTTCCCTGTATCTGTTAGCTCAGTTTTTGCTTTTTTTTTTAATTTTAGATTCGCCATTTAAGTGAGATCATATGGTATTTGTCTTTCTCTGTCTGACTTATTTCACTTAGCATAATGTCCGTTTATGTTGTTGCAAGTGGCAGGATTTCTTTCCTTTTTATGGCTGAATAAGATTCCGTTATATATATATATACTTACACCACATTTCTTTACCGGTTCATCCATCAAAGGACACTTAGGTTGCTTACCGTGTCTTCACTATTGTAAATAAATGCTGCAATGAACAGTGGGGTGCAGATATCTTTTTGTGTTAGTGTTTTTATTTCCTTTGGATAAATATTCATAAGTGGAATTGCTGGATCATATGGTAGTTCTATTTTTAATTTTTTGAGGAATCTGCATATTCTTTCTCATAGTGGCTGCACCAATTTATATTCCTATACAATGGATTTTTTAAATTAATCTTGTATCCAGCAGCTTTGCTAATCTCATTTCTTAGTTCCAATAGTTTTTCCATGTATTCTCTGTGATTTCCTCTATATGTGGTCACATCATTTGAGAATTGAGATAATTTTACTTCATCTCCTCCAATCTAGATACCTTTTACTTCATTTTCTTGCCTAATTGACCTGGCTAAAACTTCCAGCAAAATGTAGCATAGAATTGGCAAGAGTGGCCAATGCTCATCTTGTTCTTGACCTCAGGGGTGGCGTTTCCAGTCTTTCCCCACTGACTATGACGTCGGTGAGCTGTGGACTGTTCACAGATGCCCTGGACGAGGCTCAAGATATTCCCTTCTGTTTCTAGTTTCTTGAGTGTTTCTATCACGAAATGGTGTTGGATTTTGTCATATGGTTTTTCTGCACCTAGTGGATATTAGCTTTTGCAGCAGCTTTTAAACCATGAAATCATCTTCCCTCCCCTCTTCCTCCATCTTTCTCCCTCACACAAACACACAGAACCTCTCTGGAGGCAAACCAGAACCCACATATTAAATACTTGCTGAAAGCCAGTCGAATGACTAGTCTAGACCTCTTGATCCCGTCATCCCTGCCCTGGCTGCTGTGTAACTGGGGGGTGGGCCCACTCCAAACAGGTGACGACAGATATTCACATACTCATGGTGATTCCGAGGATGGTGGCTCCCTCTGGATTGCGTTCTCCGTCGTGTTCTCTTCTCTTTACTGACTGTAGAGTGAAAATATTTAGCATGAAGGGAGAGGATTGTGCAGGAAAGAGCATATATCAAGTGTGTGTGCTGAAAGGTAACAATAAATAGGCAAAAAACTTGACTTCTTCAAGAAATGTGTTAAAGGAAATATGACATATTCTCTACAGACCTTCCTGGCATGGAAGCCCACATTCTGAAAATATGGTGTCTGGTTAATTTTCTGAGGCCTCGTGTATCACTTTTCTCTTGCAGGAGTCTGGGTGCTGACCCTGTTGTCGGCCGGCCTCACGAGGGTGAGATTTCTGTTCCACATTTTGCCCGGTTTCAAGTAAGAGGCCTTTGGGGTCATTTGCATGTCCTCAGCAGGAAAGCGTCAGCCACGCTTTCTCAGAATTACCAGGCAGTGCCGGCAGAGCCCGACATGCAGTACGAGGTCTGGATTGGACAGACACTTCGTCTGCAAACTTCCTATGGCACTGAGTTTCCGAAGCCCTTAAAGAACAGTGATTCTAAAGTGGAAAAAGGAAGGACAAAGGCATTTCAGCATTGTGTTTGTCAGAGTTCTCCAGAAAACAACCAACAGGATACATATGCACGTGCACACATACACACACACACACACACACACACACACACACACACAGATGTGTGTATATGTATGTGTAGAGAGAGAGAGACTGATTCTAATATATTGGCTCATGTGCTCATGAGGGCTGGCAAGTCCAAAATCTGTAGACCAGGCTTGCAGACTAGAAAGTCAGGCAGGTGTCTAGATGCTGGAGTCTCGAGGCAGATTTTCTTCTTTGGGAAACCTCAGTGTTTGCTCTGAAGGCCCTCAGCTGATGAGGCCCACCCAAATTATTGACAGTAATCTCTTTTTCTTGAGGTCAACTAATTGTACGTGTTAACCACATCTACAGAATGCCTTCACAGCAAGACACGATTAAATATCCAGTTTGATTAAACAGCTGCATACTATGGCCTGGTCGGGTTGACACACAAGACTAACCATCAGAGCCCACGCTCCCTCAACTTGGCGCCCACTCACATCTCCTTTAGCCGCATTTAATCTCCAAATAAGGACAGGAAGAAAGTCATTCTTCCCTCTAACATGGTACCCCTCTCCTGTGGACAACTCAAAACACAAATACTCTCCCCAAGGAGGATACAAAGTTCTTGGGTGATGTGCACTCCTTTCCTTGATATCCTATGACTTAAATACTATCATGTGAAGTTAACTGTTATTGATACATCTAGTTACATATGATGTTCTGTGATAAGAAGATAAGGAACAGAAGAAAAAAATTTATTTGATACATGCACACTGTCTACAGTCTGGGAAGGCTTCCTGGAAGGCTTCTTGGATCCTTGGGCTGGGGCTTCTCTGGAGGGCAGCGGGGCGTTTTCTGTTTTTGGAAAGGCACGTGGAAAGGCAGTCATGTTGCTGAACATTTGTCCTCTCGAAGCACCAGAGTCCGCTCTAAAACAAGCTTCAGAGCTAGTGCCAGCTCCACCACCAGCTCCACAGCTAGCACCGCCTTCAGTGTCAGACATCACACTAGCTCTAGTACCAAATCTGAAGTTCGAGCCATTTCTTGCCCATGTCCAAGAGCTAGATGTAGTACCAGCCACAGAGCTAGTGCCAACTCCAGAAAACGGTCAAAAGCTGGGGCCAGGTCCAACACCAGCTCCAGCAGCAGCTCAAGAGCTTGAGTGTTCTCTGGAGCCAGCTCTAGCTAGAATCCTGACTCAGAGCCATTTTCAGGACCAGCTTCAACACCCAAGCCACTGCACGAACCAGTTCTATTACAAGCTCCAGAACTAGAGCCAGTGATAGGTCTATAGCCAGAGCTAGCCCCAACACCAGCTCTACCAACAGCTCTAGCACCAGAGTTGGGGCCAGCTCCATAGCTAGAGCTAACCTCAGCTCCCACAGTTGCACAAACTCCTGAGATAGAGCAAGCTCCACCTTCAGCTCCAGTGCTAGTTGCAGGTCAGGGCCGGGGTTCTCTCATGAGCTAGAGCTGGCTTGAACACTAGCTGTAGCATCAACGCTGGAGATAGAGGCAGCTCTATCACCAACTCCTGTGCCAGTCCCAGTGATGGTTCTAGTGCTCACTTTAGAGTGAGAACCAGGTTGAAGCTAGTTTACAGTCAGTGCCAGGTTCCAAGGAAGAGCGAGCTCCAGCATCAGCTCTAACACTGGCTCCAGAGTTAGAGCCATTTCTGGCACCAGCTCGAGAGCTAGAGTCAGCACCAAGTTCAGAGGCAGAGCCTGCTCCAGCAACAGATCTAGTACCAGCTGCAGAGCTAGATCTGCAAGTGCTGGAGCAAGAGCTGGCTTGGGTACCAGTAGCAGACTTAGAGCCAATGCCAGCTCAAGAGAAAGAACCAGCTCTGGCAACAGCTCTAGCACCAACATCAGAACTAGATCATGCTGTGCTACCAGCTCTACCACCGATTTCAGAGATGGAGGCATCTCTATCACCAACCCCCCAGCCGGAGCCCGTGCTGCTCTAGTACCAGAATCTGCCCCAACACCAATTCCAGAGGTGGAGCCGGTGCCAGAGCTACAAACCAATCCACCACCAGTTTTAGCACCAGCTACAGAGCTAGAGCTAGGACTGGTTATACAACTAGAGCCACAAGAACCAGGTCTAGAATGAGAACCACAGTTAGAGCCACTTACAGCAATAACTCTACACCAGCTCCAGTGCAAGAGTTGGAGCCAGCTCAAGAGCTTTATCAAACTGCAGAAGCAGGTCTAGATTATCTCTGGAGGTAGTTCCAGCTCCAGTGCCTTCCCCAGAGCTAGAGATACTGGCGGCTATAGAGATAGCGCAACTCTAACACAGGCTCTCGCATGAGCTGCTGAGATTGAACCAGCTCCAGCTTCAGCTCCAGTTCTAGAATCAGAGCCATGTTTTGAGCTAAAGCAAGCTCCAGCACCAGCTCTAGCACCAGCGAGAGGACTAGCCCATGACATCACCACGATGGGTGGGGCCAGGTGTTGGGCTGAGGGGTGGGACATTTTCTGCCAGAGAGCTCACTCCCAAGTACCGTGATCACATCCACTGCCAGCTCCTCGTCCTCCCTCACTCCATGAGGTCCCAGCCCCGGGGTCTCTGTGGCCCTGCTTTCCCAAAGAAGGCTCAAAGCTGACAAAGAGCCCTCTGGTGTTGGAAACTGGGGCCAGTTCATTAAAAAGAGTATACATTTTGACCCAGAAACTCCACGTCATGGATTCTGTCCTAAACAGAGATTTGTGGTTGCAGGTGTTCCCTTCAGCACGATTCAGAGAGTGAAAAACTGGAAATGGCCCCTGGTCCAAGCAGGGGGTCTTCATAAATTCTGATGCCAGGACAGAGAAAATACCAAGTGGAATAGGATTGCCTGGCGGTGGCCATGCCTGGACAAATCAGGCTCTAGAAGAGCACACACCCTGGAATGCTCCGTTCCTGACACCCACAAGCGCACACACACATACGCACGCATGTGCACACACGTGCACACACTGTACAGACTTTCTGTGGGATGAAGTCCTGGGATCAGCACCGCCAACACAGGCGTGCCCCTGGGGGCTGTGATGGGTCCTGCAGGCTGGTCTCCAGAGAGGAGTGTCCTTTCACACTTGTCTCTAGGAGTCTGCTGGGGCCTCTGCTTCCTCACATTGTCACCAGGGCTGGTTGTCACCACACTGGAACCCTGCCCATCTGATGGGGCCCAGTGCCCTCTCCACAGTGTCTCCATGTGCGCGTGTCCCCCTCGTGGAGCTCGAGCGTCTCTGACACATGCTGCCCCTGTGTATCACCTCTCATTGGCGTTGAGTGTGTTTGCTCTTTATCTCTTTTTAAAATACTGAATTTCAAGCATTTTTTGGAA
Organism: Diceros bicornis minor; assembly: GCF_020826845.1. Classification (NCBI taxonomy): domain Eukaryota; kingdom Metazoa; phylum Chordata; class Mammalia; order Perissodactyla; family Rhinocerotidae; genus Diceros; species Diceros bicornis. The sequence goes on along the minus strand of NW_026691380.1, from coordinate 108,253 downwards.
GCGAGGGATGTGTAGCCTTTCCCTGGCCTTGGGTTATGAGGAATGCTTTCCGGTTTGTGGTTTGCCTTTCCAGCTTTTTACCCTTGTCTTGTTTTTGTTTTGGCCACAGGCGTTTCATGCCTGGCTTCTGGCTCTGGTGTCCCACTTAGAACAGCAGTCTGTACCCCAAGATTATGCACATATTTACCGAAAGGGCTTTATTTGATACATCAAATCTAGAATCCACCTGGGATTTTCCTATCAAATTAGAGAAATTCTATTTCAAATAAAAACAGAAAAGGAAAACCTATCAGGCCCTGTGAAAATAAGAAGGCAGACACAAATGGCCAGTTATGGCATGATTCCACTTATAGGAAACATCCAGAATAGATTTAACAAAAAACAGTGACAGAAAACAGATTAGAGCGGGCCAGGGCCTGAGGAATAAACGGGGAGTGAGTGCTTTTAGAACAGGATTTCCTTTTGGAGTGTGAAATTGTCTGAGCCCAGATAGCGGTGATGGATGCACAGCAATGTGAATGTCCTTAATGCTCATAAAGTGTACAATTTAAAATGAGAAAACATAAATTTTAAAAAATCGAAACATTTAATTTAAATAATTATTAAGAACTAAACAATAAAGAAAAATCAAAAAGAGCAACTAAGAAGGAAACAAACACATTAATGAGGGTAGGGAAGGAAATTTCTGGTGAGGGAGCAGTTTGAATGGGTGGTACAGGAGCTGCTGATGAGAGACATTGCAGAGCCAGCTCTCCCAGGCCAGATGGTTTGGCTTCAGGTGCCTCTTGGTCTCCTGCAGGACCCTCTTCAGGGGATGTGTCTCCCTGCTTGCATGGTGGGGCCTCAGTTGCCTCCTGGTCTTCTGCCGGAGCCCGTGCATGGGATGGTTCTCCCTGCACGGTGGCTGGAGCCTCAGCTGCCTCCTGGTCTCCTGCTGGAGCCTGTGCAGGGGATGGCTCTCCCTGCACGGTGGCTGGGGCCTCAGCTGCCTCCTGGTCTCCTGCTGGAGCCTGTGCAGGGGATGGCTCTCCCTGCACGGACGCTGGGGCCGCAGCTGCCTCCTGGTTTCCTGCAGGAGTTGGTGGTAATGATAGCTGTCCGGGATGGATGATGGGTACTGAGGTAGCTCTGAGGCTTGTCCAACAGTCAGTGCAGACGTTCTCCCCACAGCTGCTGATGCAGTCTTGTGTCACAGCTGCTCACCCCTGGGGGTGAGGGATTGGATGTCCCCTTCTACCAGCTCCTCGCTGATCTCCTGTATGGAGCTCTGCAACGGCAGTGACCGGCAGCCGACCCAGAGGCATCCGAGCCCTGCCAGCTGCCCAGCTGTCCTTGTGCTGCTTCTGTCCTCGGGACCTAATTCTCCCAGATCAGGCACATACCTGTGTCTCCACAGAATTCCACCCCGGATGAAAGACATACACCTCAGGCAGAAGGGTGCCACTCTAGCACTCCACATCCCACCCAGCCGGCCTTGACCTGGGCTGTGAACATGACCCACCAGGGTCATGTTAGAAGCCCACCAGGCTTCTAACACCTCAGCGACCTGCTCCTGCTCACGGTGGTCCACCCTCATGAAACCGCCCTTCCACACACACACATGGGGAGGGGATGTAGGGCTGCCCAGATGGGACCACAGTGCTGGTCTGGTCTGGATTGGCCTTCCCTAGGACTCCCTGTGTTACCTTTCTGTCCCTCCGGTTAAACGGCCACAATTGTCGGCCATGAGAAAGGAACCAGCATCTGCATTGCGGGTGGTCTTTGGGAGCTTTCCTGGGGCTCTGGCCCCTGACCATCGAGAAGAAGCAACTAAACACGTTGCTCCTCCTAGACAAGTGCTAGACAAGTGAGCTGGCTTGGGGGCTGTCTCTAGGATGTGGGTGCTTAGTTACCAGGGTTCCGAGTACTCTTGGGCTCCATGAGGGTACTTCCTGGGGTCAACTTACCTAAGCTCCCTCCTTACACAAGACCTCCCTAAGGGCCCCCGGGGCTGCTGACTGCTCACTCTCCATCTCCACACCACGTCCAGACACAGTCACACCAACAGAGTCCACCCCACAGCCTCTGGGGATGTCTGAACGCAAGCAGGGCCCCAGCTTTGAGGACACAGTGTTGAATGCAGTCCCGCTCCTGCTTCTTGCCAGTGATGTCACCCTGGACAACCACGTGCCTCTCAGGGCCTCCCCAGTGTCCTCATCTGTGCAGTGGGGGTCATTCTAACATCTACTCCCTCGGGATGTCATCAGGTGCGATATAAGATATTTTATGTTTTCAAGTATATGTGGAAACCATTCTGGTTGGAACCTGATTTGGCCTGAAATTTATTTGAAGCAAAGAAACCTGACTCATGGCTTGTCAGACATGCATTGTCTGTGTACTTTAATCATTACCCTAAAGTAAAGAATGTACTCTTTGAAGATAAAAAAGCATTCCTCCCTTTCTTTGATGCCAGCACCCTTTCAAGATAAGACTGAATGCCTCATTTCCTCCAGCGCCGAGGCCATGGTGACTTGCTATGTGCTCATCAATAGCAAAATATCTCCTTGAATGCTTGAGAGAATGTGCACCTGTCATGCTTGATGTGTGTCTCTGTCTTTGGAAACGGGATGTAACTCTGCTGAAAACCACTCTTCTTCACAGCGCTTTCTTCCCTTGCAAAGATGTGCTCCGGGCTAGAGTCCTCAAATGAAATTGGGCTCAAATAAAACTTTGTGCTACAGAACGATTATTGATTATTTGCGGCACCTTTTCCTGGCAACCACGAAGGGACTTCTGAGACACCCACCTGAGACCAGGTGGAGCCTACTTTCAACCAACACTGGTACCACAGGGGACCGTTGAGCTCCACTAGCCCTCCTCCCCCCCGGGTTCACTGCACTCTTCAGGTGGTCTGGGGAGTGATCCCGAAATCTGGACCTCCTTATTTAAGTTGACAGTCCTGACTTGTTATTCCAGCTGTTTTGGGTCTGAAGACTTCAACATCTTAAGGGTGTGTTGGTACTCTTCCTAGGTAAGAGGAACCTGGGGGGGACATTTCCTAGGTGAGGGGAGCCAACAGGGAGACATTTCCTAGGTAAGGGGAACCAAGGGGGAAGTTTGGAGTGAACTGGGTTAGCTGACCTCTTTAATTTGGCTTTCAATTGAAAAAGAGACATGTTGATAAAGTCTGAACAAACTGACAGCAAAATGAGAGACTGAATTTGTTTTGTTCTGAAGAAAAGGGGCACTTGCTCTTTCCAGCCACAAGTTGTTCTCAGGTGACTGAGAACCTGGTGTAAGTGTCTGAGGACAATCTCCATGACAAGCGGCAGTCCCATAGGGAACTCAGTCACCATCATTCACTTTAAATAATTAATGTCTTGTCGAGGGGCCCGCACACAAGGATTGTTCATCCAGTGCTCTGCACCCCTACGGTAGTTGTAGACTGCCCACAGGAGAAGCTAAGACACGTGAGAGAGTGTTCATCACCTTTTAGGAAGTGACACTCACAAGCAGCACAGTTTTGACCAGCTACACTGTCCTTAGAAATTGTTCAGACTTGATATTAAAATGAAACTAAAAGAAAATGAGAAACCACACTTTCAAAGCCAACAATGCCAGATGGGCACCCACCCACTGGAACTCTGGCTGGCTCTGTGTACAATATGTATGGAGCCTTTACTTGCAAGTACTTAACCAAATGGGGATAGCTGTAATTGGCTGAATCTTTGGATCAGGATAACCTGGGATAATTTAAAATTACACTGGCCACCTTTGGGGATCCTTTGAGCTTCCAAAACTTGTCTTTTTGTGCACTAGATTTGACAACCGTGGAACAGACAGATTAAATGCAATCTTTAATCTCTAAAGAGTTAAGCATGCCACCTTCCAGCACACCTGCTCGAAAACTAAAGGTTGCAGAAGTTGTAAATATTTAAAACAACAGCAAAATCTTGCTACGCTTGTATTGTGTCCTGAGAGCTTGGCTTAGTAACCATCAGGTTGGGCGCCCCAAAATATGGTCAGACAGAATTGCGGGTTGCACCCAATTTGCAGTCAGGTATGGTTGGACAGAAATATGGGTTGAACTCCATTTGTGGCTAGGGTCCTACCAAAATGCCACCAGCTTCAAGGGTGTTACATTGGCCATTAGAAGGAATGATCTAATTAGATAAGATTGCTTAAGATGTGCACTTAAAAGCAAAGCCTTCAAAATTCCAAAAGAGCCCTACTGAAAGTTTGGTTGCAAAAAGCTAATAAAAAATTAAGCTATAAAAGTTACCTAAAAGTCTATTAAATTATTGCTTTACAGACACCCCCATAATCGACATTCAAAGAGGGGCCCAGTATGAGCCTCTCTCAGAGTTAATGAGATCATAAGAGATTTTCTGGGAAACTTAACGTTATTCCCTTAAACAGTCAATGGGAAACTTAAATTAAAAATTAATAGAGTTGTTTAATACTGCCAAAAACACAGTTTGGATCCAACTATTCTTTTTTAAATTAGTGAGTTTTGTATTGTACCCGATTCATAGGAAACATTTAACGAAAACCATTTAAGGTCTCTGCTTGTGTCTGTCTGTGTATCTATGTATGTCTATGTGTACGTGTTATATATATGTGATATTTTTCTACCTCTGGATGATGTAATTTCTAAAAGAGCTCCATTAGCAGGCTTAAAGTAAGCATTTATATAAATTGTTTCTAAATGTAATGGAAACTAACCCAAATGTTTTTCAAGTTAACATGATATCATCTTTAGTAAATGAAAGCTTATTTAAGTTTGTTGGTTTGATGAAAATAAGCATGTTTTCAGTATTCTAAAAATTATATAAAATTCCTAAAAATCTGATATGTCTTGGTATAATTCTAGTCGTTATCTTAAAATGTGGCTTATAAAATAACCAAATTTCCTTGTAATTACATTATCATGTTAAGTCTTTTGTCATTGCCAGATCGTCACTATTTTACTCCAGTGGTTTTACAAATACATTTCATCTTCAGAGAAATTCGCAACAAGGCCTCTGACACATCCAACATTTGACACACATGGACAGAAAGCTTCTACAGTACGTTGGTTGTGTGATTTATCCTTTTTTGCTGTGAAAAGTCAGTGTTGGCAGGCTCCAGGCTCCTGTCACTTCAGCAAGTGTGTGAGGACACCCTGAATGCAGTGACCACGGGCCACTGTGACGTGTCACCTGGCCGTTCTGTCTTCTTACACTCAGACTCTGTCATTCCACCTATATTGGGGAAGAAGCGAGGCCAGTGCAGAGCCCGAGTGGCAGGCACAGCCTGAGAAGGTGGAGGGACTCTTGTCACACGGTGGCCACCACTGTCTCCCTCAGTGGACGGTCGTTGCCAGGGGCCTGGGTCTCTGTCTTCCATCCCCTGAGGCCCCGCCGGACGTGCAGGCTGCCACTCCATGATGACTTCTGGAGAAGGGGCTCTTGCTAGCACACAGACCCTGACATGAGTGAATAAAAGACACTTGGCCTGCCGTTCTCGTCAGGTCCGCCCCTGACTCACTCAGGAGAGTCCTGTCCTGACCACGTTTGTTTCTTGAATATGTGGTTGGCTCACATTTTCAGGAGGTCAGGAAACACCTACTGTGCACTCACTGTGTTCATGTGACAGTCAGACGCTGAGAACCACGCTGCAGGAAGAGTGCTCTGACTTGGCACAGCAGGTGACAGTCTCGTTGAGCACCTGGCACAGGGTAGACACTCAGGCTGCATTTCTGAAGATCCACACTGTTCTCTCGCAGATTACGCTCAAGTCCCAGCACCTCCTGACCAGCAGCAGAGTTACTCACACCTTCTGAGGGTCATTCTCTCCGCAGGGGCTGCATGGGAGCTGCTCAGGTGCCTCGGCCTACCGTGCAGCCTGACGTTCCCACAGACCACTTCAGATGGCCTTGGCGGCCTCAGCACTGGGGTGGATCTGTGTGGCAGCCATTGTCCTGGGGCCTGTCCTGCCCCATGGTTGAGCCCCAGGAATGTATCCCCTCCCCAAAGGATCCCACACTTGCCTTTCTCTCTCCCAGGGTGCATTACCCAGCTACCCTCAGACGCTCATGCTGTGGCGACCAAGAAACCCAGCCTTTCTTCCACACAAACCTTGATATTTCACACGGAGCAGCCCAGATTCAGCTTGAGCTGGAGACAGTGCTTGGAGTCCCTCTCGCTGTGCTTTTCTCAGGGGCCACACTGAGGGCATGCTGAGCAGTCAAGTTTAAAAGGAATAATCCAGAGATTGTGGTCACCTTCTCAAACCAGGAGTCCATTGCCTTGCTAGGGAGGCAAACAGGTTGGATGTAGCTGGTGGGGGAGCTGCCCATGAGGAGCAGAGAGACTTGGTCTTGCTGTCGCTCTGGTAGGGTGGTGCCAGCTGAATTGCCAGAGAAGAGAACAGGAATCTGTGCCCATCAGAAAAATGCCATGTGTGCATCTACCCTCAGAGATGGAAAGTGAACAGGCTCAGGCTTGTGACCCGAAGCTGTTCCTCAGCTGCAGTCATCCACCTTCATTACAGCGAGAGACCACTGAAGATGAAGCAAAGGCCTGATAAAGTCCCTGTTCCTGACCGACTGTACGCCAGGAGCTGCCAGGTGCTGGGGATGCGGTGGTGAGAAGCATGCATTCATTCCAGCTGGCGCATCTCGGGGCTGGCTGCCTCTCATGAGTCTGGCCTCAAACTAGGAAATCAAGATGAGGCCGCCTGCCCCCAGAGCAGCCGAAGGAGGCCGTGTTCATGAGGGGATTCCTTTGGGCAGATTCAACCCCTCCCCCTGATCTTCTCAACCTTGCCTGTATGATAGAATCATCTGGGAGGTTACTGATTGATTGTTTTGATGTACCGTATTCAACATTTGGTGGACATTTGGCTGGTTCCACATTTTGGCTATTATGAATAATGCGAGAACTTCATGTATGAGTTTTACTTGGCCCAGCATTTTATTTTTTGGATCATTCGCATACAAGTGTCTGTGTGAACGTGATCTCAGTGTTCTCGAGTGTATACATAAGGAGTGGGATCACTGGTGCCTTCATTTAATTTTTTAAGTTTGGACACTTTTACCACGTAATTCATGACATGCTCAGTGACCCTGAGTCCAAGACACCGAGTATTGATTTCCCTGAAGACACCTCGGGCTATTACCTACAGGCTCCTCAGAGGCTCTGCCTGCTTCTCCGAGGTTCTCCCTGGACATCAGGACCCTCCCGGTGCCCCATGCTCATCAGGGTGGGAGATGGGCCTGGGTCTCGCTGACGCTGCACAGCTTCCCGCTGGATCAGCTCAGGTCCAGAGCTCCTGGAAAAACAGCTCAAATGAGATGCTCCCCCATCAACCTTTGCGAGGTGGGAGCTCCGGATTCTTGCCTCCGTCCTCTTCCTCCTTCTCTGTGCTGCCTCCACCATGTTGATAGGGACTTCCTGTAACCCTCAAGATTGTCAGAATAACTCACATTCTTTCTTGGCCATCCTTCACGCCCAGCATCCATTCCTGTTGCTTTTTCTACCACATCGATATTTTTAAAACATTGACATGTGAGTCACATGATGTAAGACCATTTTAAAGTGTACAATTCAGTGGTTTTAGCGTATTGTCTATGTGGTGCAACCACCCCCACGATCCCATCCCACGCATTCCCTTTGGAGAGCTCGTTTTCACCATCATGAGCCCCCTGCCACCTCAGAGGAACGTCACATGATAAAACCAGGGGGACCATGTGACCACAGAAGCTGCTCTTTCCTCCTGTGGCTGAGTTCTTTATGTTACCTTTTGAAAGAGGGTGGGGGAGGTTTTAAACCGATATTTCATCGAAGAGAAACTGAATCAGATTCTTGGGGGTGGAGTCCTGGCATGGGTAACCCCCCCCAGGGATCTGAATGTGAGCTGCAGTCAGAACCTGCCAAGAACCAGCCAGAGCTGCTCCAGGAGCAATTATACCCTGGTTGAGCGTGGGGCAAATTCATGATTCTGAGGGTTGGCTGGATATCTGCTGGTCCCCTGCATGCGCCACTGCCCCCACCACCCCAAATCTGCACAAAGAAGACACTTGAACCACCAGGGACCCCTCCTGAGAACTGAGGCCAGGACCCTGGCAGTCCCCCTTTCCTCCTCCTATCAGCCCTCTTCATAACCCAGATCACCACTCAGATGCTAAGTTTGGTCCCCTGCGTGGAAGTCCTCAGTGGCTCCCCATGGCCTGTAGGAGGGTGAGGCCCCTGGCGGACCCGAGCACCCACCTTGCATTTCAGCCTCATCCCCTACCTGCCCCATCCACTCCTGCCTCCCCCTCCGCACTCCTCCATTCCAGCCAAGGTTCCCTCTGGCCCTCTATGACTTTGCTCCTCCCTCTGCTGGGTCCCCATCTTACCAAGTTCAACCCTAACGTCCTGGCTTCTTGGTCTGCCCCCTGCTGCTGGACAGTGGTCATTCCCTCCCCCTGGGCACAGCACACCCTTGTGGTCTAGCCTGGCCCTGCACTCCCTGGAATAGATCCTTTCCCTGTCTTCTCACCTCCTAGAGAGACTCAGGTGCAGGGGCCACAGCAGGTTCCTCGGGGTCCCCAGCACCTGGCACAAGGTCCAGCACCACCTGAGTGACAGTGACTGTGAATGAGCGGCGGGAAAGGGAGGTTGGGCTCTGGAGGCCTTTGTAACTTTTGAGATTTTGGGGGACATCAAGAGTCCCCGTGGATGTCCTAGCTCCAATGGGGTCTCTGAAGGAATGAGGGGGACATAGTCTGAAGACCCCAGAAAGGAAAGCATTCACAGCATCCAGAACTTTCTTGGACTCAGGGTGGTGAGAAAGCTTCAGAGCCATTGTCACTCCCTTCAATCACCAGGTCTGCTTTTCCTGCGGGCAGGGGTAAGGCGGGTGAGGATGGAGGTTGGTGGGGTTCAGTGCAGGCTCAGGTCTTCAGCGCTGCCCTGCTCACACCAGCCTTCCATGGAAAATGTCAGAGAGGGGCAGTGAAGGGTGTCCAAGGTCCAAGACCTCTGTCCTGCCTGGGCATCCCAAGTGCCTGCCTGCTAAAAGGGCAGGAACCAAATGCCAGAGCCCTGTGTTAGGGACGCTGGGCATGGAGCCCTCCCTCGTGCCCCTAGGGTATCTTGTCGGGAGGCATCAGCTCCTGGGCTTCTAGCACCAAGGACCTTCCTGGGGGTGTGACATCCACAGCAGGGCTCCAGGCTTGTGCCAGAAGCCCTGTGGCCCGGGATCCAGCCCCTGATCCTCCCCCTGCCACCAGCAAGGCCCTGTCCTGCTCCGCAGGCCCCCTAACCCCCAGGCCCACCTCTGCCAGAGGTTTAGGAGGAATGGTGGGCACAGTAGACAGTCTCCAAGATGGCAGCAGTGACCTTGGCCTCTTGGTTTCACACCCTTGTGTGTTCTCCTCCTGTGTCAAATCAGAGCAGGGCTGTATGGTGACAGAGTATGGTGGAGGCAGAGGGGTGTGAATTCTGAGGTTCGGGGCCATAAAACCATTTTGGCTCCTGTACTGGCCCTTGAATCCCTTGCCCTGTGGGAATCCGGGCACCGTATTGTGAGGACACTCAAGCAGCCCCATCGGGAGACCCACGTGGAGAGGAAGAGGCTCCCTGCCAACAGCTGAGCCCAACTTGCCAGCCCTGTGAATAAACCACCTGGGAAGTAGATCCTGCAGTCCCAGCCAGGACTTCAGATGATCGCAGCATCCTGAGGGACCCTGAGCCAGCTGCTCAAACTGCTCCTGAATTCCTAACCCACAGAAACGGTGACACGTAAACAATCAATTTAATCCATTGCATTTGGGGCAACTTGTTACCCTGCATCAGGTAACTAATACAGCCCCTCTCGCTCTGGGGATGTGCCCTCTCTCAGATGCTGGGTGTGGATGGGAAGGTTGTTCTGCCTTCCTCCAAGCCCCTGGCCATGTTCCTTGACCATGAAATGGAGAAGGAAAGAGATGAGATGTGGCCCTGGAGCAGCACAAAATCAGACGCCCTCAGCCAACATGATATTTTTCTCCGTTTTAATTAATACTTTACAAAGTACAAAATACATTGTCTTTTTGGAGAAACAGTTGGTATTTTTTCTCTCCATCACATAGTACATGAATCTTGAGGGTTTCATGTTTCTTCAAGAAAGAAAGAAAGCGTGAGGTTCCCCACCAGGGTGTAAGGTTGCCCAGTTCTCCCCTCTCCAGACCTTGGGACAGATGTAAGTGCCACTGCTACTGCTGGAGACCTAGGGAAGGCCAGGTGAGGGCTAGACCCCCGAAGATGAGGTCCTGGGCAGGGTAAGGCTCCGCAGAATCCCAGTATACCCCCAACATCCCCTCACCCCATCTCAGGGTAACAGAAATGATCTTGGCATAGAGCAGGATCTTTTGTTTGTTACCGTCTGACCCCAGTTTTGGAGCCAACCCTGCTCAGTTCTTCCCTGGACCATTTTCTGAATAGCTAAACTGAGGCAGGGGACAGGGACATTCACTGGGCTTGGCCTGTGACTTGGGACATGAATTTGGCCTATTTTTCAAACCCACTTCCCACCCCTTCTCCAACTTGCTGGACCCTCTTCAGGGATGAGCCCCAGTAGGCGAGGGGGCACCAGCACCCAAAACCTCTCCCTGTGAACAGTATCCTCAGGACTGGATGCTTCTGAAGAGCCGGCTCAGCAGGTCTTGCCCCTTTGGGCTGCATGGACTGCCAGGCCTCGCGCTGCACAGCAGAGCCCCTGCTGGGGACACCTCTGGCCCCTCCACAGAGCAGATTTACACAGTCAAGTGGGCTGAGGCAGTCCTGCATGCAAGGCCTGCCACACCACCATCAACTCCACATGTGGCCCCCTGGTAAGAATGCTACCGAGGCCTCAAAATACGGGATGAGTCAGTCCCTCAGCTAGGATTTGGGCTCTGCACACGTGTGCTCACACAGACACTAATGTGGATGACACGGCACATGTTCACACCTAACATGTGTGTGTTAACACACGTGTGGCTGTCCACAGAACACTGTCCTGACCCGAGGGCAGGGGCCACCTGCACTCCTGGCTCTCTCAGCCTCCCACCTTCTTGAAGCAAGAGCCACAAACTCCCTCATCACCAGGCTGCCCACAGACGCCAGGGGCCGGGCCGCAGGCTCCTACCTCCACTCCAGCCACTCCTGGTGCCGCCTGCCTCAAGGCCAGAGGCTGCCTCAGCCACCAGCTCCTGCCTTTACCTTCCCAAGAGAGCAGGCGTCATAAGAGGGGTGGACATCAAAGCTGAAGGTATGGAAAGGGAATGAGAGACAGTTAAGCTTGTCCTTTTGCTGCCTCTAATTTGAAAATGAAAGAAAGAAAAGAACCAGATGAGCTCTGAGAGGTAGGAAGAGGTCTCTCCTTCAGCGGGGCTCCACTCCCCTCAGGACAGCCCCGCCACTCTTCCCAAGCCTGCCCTCTGCTGGGCTGACCATGGTCCACCACCCTGGTTTCTCCCCTCCCAGGAGGCCTCTGTGAATGGAGGGCTGCTGCCCCTCCCTCAGCACAGTATCCAGGAACCTGAAAGGCCAAAGCTCATGTCTTTCCATTGCTGGGAGACTCCATCATCCTCCCCCAGGTTCCACTCACGAAGCCACACCTACTTCATTTCTCCATGTAGGTGACAGCAGTGACTGGCTGCTCCCTGCCCTGGCATACAGTAGGCACAGATATATTGGGGGTATTTTCTTCCTACCCCTGCCCAGTGTCCACTCAGAGAGTGGCATCAGAAATTCCTCAGTCACAGGGCTGTAGTGGTCTGCTCTCATGTGGGTTCTCCGCAAGGCTCCTCTCTTTGCTGGGGCTGGCAAGGGCCCTAGTTGTCCCCACCTCCAGATCCAGAGGCTCAGATAGGCGGCCCAGGGTGGTCGTGGGACTCCTAAAGTTCTTCCAGGGAAATGCTGCCAGGTGGGTGAGCCGGTTCATCTTTGATTATCAGGCAAATGGTGCCCTGGCTTGGGGTGGGATCCTGGCCCTTCCTATCTCCCCAGAGCCTTCTCTTCTGACCTCCATGGCCTCCTCTGTCCTCTCAGAGGGGACAAGCCCCACAAGACCAGTCGTATTCTTCTGGACACTACACTGGTCCCCGAGGCAGTGTTGCCTGGTGTGGGAGACCACAGTGGGCAGCTCTGGGTCACCAGGCTCCCTCCTTCTCCTCAAGGGGCCTGTGCCCTGGAGTTGGTGGGAGGGGGAGAATGCTGGTTCTTGAGGGGCTCTGGACCCCCTGAATCTTGGGGAGGAGAGTTCTACATGCCTCTCCAGCTCAGATGTGTGCCCTGGGCTGAGGGCAGTGGCATGGGCAACACCTGCTTGGTGGCTTTGGAGACCCCCGTGGAGTAAGGAGGTGCAGAGGTGGCACTGCATGTCTCTAATGGATTAGCTTTGGGGGCTGAGGGAGAAAGGGGTTTCTTGGGAACCAGGGGAGGCCATGCTGACGGTTGAGCCAGAGCACATTTTTCTAATTGGGGGTGAGGGACAAGGGGTGGTCAGGGCTCCCTCATCCCTCACTCTCTCCTCCTTGAGCTCTCACCACTCTGGAATGTACAGGGATGGTGTAGGGATGGGCGAGGCGTGAGTGTTTTGCAGAGGGTCTGAGCTTTCCTCACAGGGAGAAGCACAGAGGCAAAGACACACCCGGGAGCCCAGGTGGGGGCTCCAGTCACTGACCCACCCCGCCTCTCGGCAGCCTGGCCCAGGAACACCATTGTCGTCCCGTGCACGTGTCTGTCCAGCCAGGGCCCAGAGATGCTCAACACCAACAGGACACACTCCTCAGGCCTCCCTGAGCCATTGGCTGCCCTCACTGCCTTTGCCTTCAGCCAGTAGGAAACGTGGCCATGGGCCCTTCCACTGGGGAGTGAGGGCAAAGGTCATGCAAGATGGCGGTGCCCAGGAGAGCTGAGGCATGAAGCAGAGAATGGCACTGGCAGCCCTGGCATTTTGCTGATGTGGGATTTCCACCCCTGCGCAGATGGCTGAGCTTGCCAGATGTAAGTCCCCTTGTCAGCCCAGCAGAGTGAAGGAGAACAGCCTCAGATCACTGATGGTCCAGCTCAGGGCTACCCCAGGTGTCCTGCACCAAGCACAGAGCAGAAGGGACTGGGGACCTCCCTAACCACCACCCAGATGAGAAATCTCCGGGAAAACCTTGGCCCTGAGTCCCAGAAATCCCTGGTCCCATGAATGGCCCAGAGTAGAGTTCACAGGGCTGTGGGGAGGACAGGATAGGGGCTCAAGGTGGGCGCTGGTATTTTAGATGAGTGGGAAGGCATGAATTTTACCACATTTTATCCTTAGGAGTGTTGGGGGAGCAGGTGCAGTCGTGTCTCCATATCTGCCCTCCCTGCGTTGATTCTACTCACCTTGACAACTACCGCTGCACTGCCTGCTCCACATGCACTGATCTCATTCAACGGCACAGAATCCCCACCCTGGGAGCAGCATTGTCCCCATGTCATATGGGGAATTGGAGGTGCAAAAAGTGTCACCAATGCCCTCCTTCAGCTAGCAAGTACACCTGGTGTGGAACTGACGGTCAGGAAAAGTGTTCCTGGAGTTTCTACCTGCTGAGCTTGGCCGGGTTCTCACACTGCCCTGGGCGGCACCGTGTCTCCCGGGTTTTGGGAAATGTGTGGAGGCTCTTTGGGCTGTGCCAGCGAACGGGGGAGACCACTGTCATTTAAGGAGGCAGAACATGCCACAGACTGAAGAATTGTCGCCACCCCCAACCCACACCCAGGGTGCCCAGGTAAGAACCCCTGGGAAAACTGGGGAAGGACATTCTAGCTCTGACCTCGCTTAGTCACTGGGGATAAAGAAGGTGCTCCTAATCAGCACAGGTGGCTGGTCCCTGAAGGCATGGGCACTCTGCACTTGGAGCATATTAACAAAGACTTTGAAACACTTAGAGCCCCAGAGTGCTCTGGTCCTTTCACCTTCTGTAAGGAAGGATCCCCTTGGCCTTGGAGCTGGGTTGAAGGCCACAGGGTCAGGGGCCTTGTGTGACCTTGAGGGAGACTCTTGTCAAGGGCAGCCCTGGGAAGCTTCCTTGAGCCCCACTGACCCCACTGTGCTCCTTAGCATCTCTCAGACATAGCCCCGCCCCGTGTCAACCCTTGGTTAATTTGCTGGGACTCCCTCCCAGGCCCCTGCTCTTCTTTGCCCTAGCCCCTGTCCAGCCTCCCACCACCACTCTCCAACTGAGCTACCAACCCTCCTCGGTCCTGCCCACCTGTGACCAAGATCACAAACTAGGTCCTGCTGGTCAGTCAGAGGCCACCACTCAGCTGGGCTTCACCCTGATGGGGGCCACCTGCAGCAGGAGCTCTGCAGCCACACTGGTGGGGCCTGGTGGACACCTGAAAGGCTCTGGGGAAGGAGAACCTGGGCCAAGCAGGGTCAGGGCTGCCTGCACTGCCCACTGTTCTCCCTCCAGCCCTCCTGGGGCCAGGAGGGATAGGGGTGCACAATCTCATCTCTCCACCTTTTGTTGTGACTCACAATTGCTGCTGGTTTTCTCCTGGTGAAGTGAATGTGCTTTTAAAAAATGTGAGAAATTGAGAAAGGTGTAAAGAAGAAATTAATAATCGCTGCTAATCCCTGCCCGTGTAACCGAGCAAAGGCTCCTTCTGCTTGCTGCAACCTTGAAGCCAATCAATCACAAGATGAGTCGGTGGTGAGGAAAGGGATTTACTCGATTAGCTAGCAAAATCGGAAGATGATGGACTCATGTCCCAGAGACCATCTTAAACAAGCACATAATCTGAGGCAGTTCTGTAGGGACTAGTGGGCTGTGAAGGGGGCTCAGGAACATTGACCATCTGGCATCGGAGACTGGAGACATCACACCAGGTCTTTCAGTTGTCATCGATGATGGATGCCGGCATAGACGATCTTCCTGAGGAGGTCGTCATGTTCCTAAGAAACTCAAAAGAATAAAGTAATCATCGATCACTCTTGGGATGTACGTGTGTCAGCCAGGATTATTTCCCAGACCTGTTTATCTGCTAGGCTAAGTGCAAGGTAAAACACACAGAGCTTGAGTGAGCTAGTCAGACGTTACTCTAAGTTACAACACGGCTTCCCTCGAGTCAACTTGCTCTAGGCCAGTATCACCCACGGGTAACATTTGGCAAATTTTCTCCTAGGCCCTGCTGCATTTGTGCTTTCACTTCTTGTTTTCCTCATTCACATTAATTCGTAAGCATTTTCTGAAGTCAGCACAAATATTTTCCAGCTGTATTGAGGTACGATTAACAAAGAAAAGTTGTATATATTGAAGGTGTACAATGTGATGATTTCATGTATGTGCACATTGTGAAATGAATACCACAATCAAGCTAATGAAGAGTTCCGTCACCTCCTGTAATAACTCCCCCTTCTTTTAATGCTAAGAACTCTTAAGATCAATTCTCTTGTGTATACAATGCATTATTATTAACTCTGGTCACCTCGTTCTATATTAGATCTTGAAAACATCCTCATGTTATAACTGAAAGTTTGTACCCTTTGACCAACATCTCTCATTCCCCTCGCACCCACCAACCTCCATCCCTTGTAGGCACATTCCACTCTCTGTTTCCACGAGTTTGACGTTTTTAGATTCCACGTGTAAATGAGATCATGTAGTGATTGTCTTTCAGTGTCTGGCTTATTATGCTTAGCATAATGTCCTCCAGGTTCAACTGTGTTGTCAGAAAAGGCAGGATTTCTCTCATATTGAAAGCTGGATAATATTTAATTGTAGACACATGTAATGTTTCTTAATCCAATCATCCATCAACAGACACTTAAGTTGTGTCCATATCTTGGCTATTGTTGTCACCAACTAACTGCCCCGAGTAATTCAAAGGCAATTTCGAAAGCACTTAACTGTTTCTTTTTTGTTGTTTTGGTGAGGAAATTAGCCCTGACCTAGCATCTGTTGCCAATCTTCCTCTTTATGCTGAGGAAGATTTGCCTTGAGCTAACATCTGTGCCCATCTTCCTCCGTTTGATATGCGGGACGCCTGTCATGGCATGGCTTGATGAGCGGTGCATAGGTCGGCACCAGGGATCCGAACCTGCGAACCACAGGCTGTTGAAGCGGTGCGCCCAAACCCAACCACTACGCCACCAGGCCGGGCCCTTAACTCTTTCTCAAAGTTGTTTCTCTGTTACGTTAAGAGACGCAATCACCAACCACCCTGAACCAGTCCAAACTGCACTGCAAAAGCAACGCCTGCACAGATGGGCCAAGAAGTCTCCAAAGTTACTTTTGCTTCATTTTAATGTTAAGATCTCCACCCCAGGAGGAGCTTAAGCCTTATTAGCATAACATGAAAGGTAGGGAAAAGCACGTTTTCAAACTACGCCTGGGCTGGCTTATACCCACCTCTATACGTGAGGACGAAACATTCCTTTTGAATATTTATTCCCTACCAAAAATAAAAGGCACTTGTTTTCCCTTGCTGAGAGAGCCACAGCTTTGGAAGTGATTCCCTATGGTCCCCTTATTTGCGGCAAATGAATTGTACTTTGTGTGAGAACAACTTCTAGTAAAGGCTTTGATTTCAACTCACCAAATAGGGAACTCATTTTGGTTCGGTAACATTGTGACAAGTGCTGCAGTGAATATGGGAGGGCAGATATCACTTGAAGATACTGATTTCATTTCCTTTGGAACTATACCCCGTAGTGGGATTGCTGCATCATATGAGAGTTCCATTTGTAATCTTTTGAGAAAACTCTGATCTTTAATCTTTGAGAAAACACTGTTTTCCATACCGGCTGTACCAACAAAAATCAATTCCAGGTGGATTTTAAATCTAAACGGGGGTTTCTACAACAACTTCTCTAGTAAGTACCTTAGAAAAACAGTTTCAAGATCTTGGGGCAGCCAAAGATTTCGCAGAACACAAAGAACAGTAAACATAAGGAACCAAAAGATAAACAGGAAATTATTAAAAATGAGAACTGTCAGTGAAAAGAAACTTTTAAGAGAGGAAAAAGGGCAGGCACAAAGGGGATAAACACTTGCCATGTATTTATCTGACACAAGACTCTCATATAGGATATTTGACTAACTGGCATAAATTTATAAAAATATTACAGACAATCCACGAGAATAAAAGGGGAGATTTCACTAGGCACTTCAAAAAAAAGATAACCAAATGGGAACAATGAAATGGAAAAGGGCTCCACGTAATTACTCAGGAGGAAAATGCAAATTAAAACCACAATGAACTACCACTACACATACACCACCACGGTTAAAATCAAACCTCTGACGGCACCAAGGGTTGGTGGAGATGCGGAGAAACTGGAACTTTTATACACAGCTGGGAGTGCAAACTGTTTAATCCGCTTTGATACTGTTTGATAGTATCTCCTAAAGGTGGACGTACACATACTCCATGACCCAACAATTCCACGCTTAGGTATATACCCAACACAGATATGTTCATATGTTCACCAAAAGATGTACAAGATGTCCAGAGCAGCATTTTTTGGCATATCATCAAATTGTAGACAACCCATTCTGCATCAGTAGTGGAATGGATAAATAAAATGGGTTATATGTTTTATAGTGGAATACTATACAGAAATAAAAATTAACTACAACCACATTCAAGAATATTGATGAATCTTACAAGCAAAATGAAAGAAGCCAGACACCAAAGAAGACACTCTGTATGACTCCATTTAAATAAAGTTCAAAGACAAGAAATACAAATTCAGAAGTTAGAATATTGGTTCCCCTTGGGAGAGAGAGGGAAGTGACCTGGGAGGGGCGCATAAGAGGGCCGTTGGAGGGCTAGTCATGTTCTATTTTTTGTGGGTACTGGTTAGCGGTTTTGTTCCCTTTGGATAACTCACGGATCAATGCAAGTATGATTTCTGTACTTGCTGGTATGTATGCTATGCTCCAACTTGCAAATCCAGTCTCATGATTATAAACTTTTTTACTGATTAGTCCCAAAGCACACGTGTTAGTGCGAGACTCCAGACTTATGGGTCTACATTCATATCCTGGATGTAACCTCTTCCTACCTCAGAGACCCTGGCCATGAGATTAACTCTCTGGGCTTCAGTTTCTTCATTTGTAAAATGGGTGACTTTTGGAACCTCTCTCTTACTCGGTGAGATAATTAACTCCTTGCTGGCACAGGGCAAGAACTCCATAACTAATGGCTCTTGTAGTTGTTCTTGCCATCCTTAACTCTTTGGGCTGGGGAGCTGGTGAGCGATGGCCTGTGGTGGAGGGTGGTGCAGGATGGGGATCCAGTCAAGACACATGCTCCAGGTGAGGGTGAGGGGACAGAGCAGAGCTGATGCTGAGGTGCAGGAGGAAGGGCCAAAGGCCTGGGGCTCCTCCTTCCTTCCCCATCTCGGTTCCTGCCCCTCTATAAATACAGGAGGTTAACTAATCGGGTGATCTCTAGCTGGTTAGTCCTTCCAGCGTGGACATTGGAGAGTCGGAAGGGTGATGGAAATGCCATGAAAAGCCAAAATCAAATTTCCCAGTTTGATCCACACTCAAACCCAAGGAAACAGACCTGGGAGTTAGGGGAGGTGGATATAGTGGTGGGATTATGGGTCTTGTCTATACTCTTCATTGTACTTTTTTCTATTTGGGACAGGAGCCACCTGAAACAAGGAGCCACCTGGGTGGCTGAGGGCCCAGGGGTGCTCCCCTTATCTGAAGACACCACATGAAAGGGGGTCCCTTGGCCCGGGAGAGCAGAGACTTGCCCTCTGTGGATGGGATGGTGTGGAACTCCCTGGGCTCAGGGGTTGCTCTGTCCACCCTGCTACAGCCCCTCCATGAGGGACATCCCTGCATTTGACGTCTTGCAGGGGGTCCACACCAAGAGGAGGGGGTTCAGGCTGTCAGTGCCCGGCCTCCAGGAGCCAGTGACCTTACACTCTCTTCCCCCTCACCTGAATCAGCCCCCAGCCTCCACTCCTGAGTGGAGTCCCATCTTCCCAGCTTGGCCCATTAGAACCTGAAGCCCTCTGAGATGTTCATCTTGGAGAGGGGACAGTCTCTTGGTGTGGCCCTTGTCCCTTCCAGGGTGTCTTCCCCTCCCTGCCGCCTGGGCCTGGCCTCTCCCTGGGGGAGTCTGAGTCTCAGAAGCTGCACCTCAGCCCTCTCCCAGCTGGCAACATGTGTGCACACCATGCCCACAACCTGCTCCACCGAACCGTGCACACTGCAGTGTCCACAATCCATGCACTGAGCCTTGTTAGCGGTAAAGGTTTGTCCTGCACAGGGAAGCAGGGGTGGATGGTGAGGAGAGAAGGGACATGTGAAATGCACCTAGAGCGGGGAGGAGTGAGGTGACCTAGGGACACTGGGAGGGGTGTGGGCAGCACCGTGGGACCTTGTGGTCTGCCGTCATGATGTGACGGTGGGACCAGCCCTGGCTCTGCACCAGCCTCTGCCCCTCTCACAGCTGGGGCAGGTGCAGAGAAGGTGCAGAGCTGGGTCCCAGGGTGGATTTCACCTGGCCAGGACCATGGAAGGAACAGGACAGAGCTGCAGGACAGGAGCGTGGGGCTGTCCTGGAACTCAGTGTGTGCAGAGGAAGGAAGGACGTGACGTAGGGGAAGGAAAGCGAACGTGGAACAAGGTTGGCAGACGGAGACCCAGTGGGCTGAGGACTCATCAGGGGAGGGAACCTCCAGTGGGTGGTCTGGAGAGACACTGGTGGGTACTAGCTAGAATGGGCTGTCCATAAATGGGGGTGTCGGTCATGGTGGAGATGGTTAAATGCTCAGAGTGATGCCAAGGCAGTGGGTGGTGGGAGTTGAGTGAAGGTGGGCGGAGGACAGGGCCTGAGGGTCCAGGATGTCAGAAAGATCATCTGGGTGGATGCAGGGTGACAAAAGGGGTCGATTCACAGTGGTGGTGGAGAGACAGACAGTGCGGCCTTACACCCACACCTTGAAGTGCACACACAGGTGAACACACAGACACACACTCCCCATCAGTGCACAGGGTGCAGTTTGGCCCATAGGCTCAGTGCAGCTGCTAGATGTGCTGGCCCAGGTAGGTATCCCACTCTGTGTGGCCACACCACTGCTTTTAAGGCCCCTCCTGCCCTGTGGAGACCCCCACTGAAGAGCTTCATCATCTGCATGTCCTGGTTATTCATCTTGTCTTGGAAGTAAGCAATGCCATGGTCCCTCTCCAGGATGAACTAGGTGTTGATGATGGGTCTCCACCCTGGAAGCAATATGGGTTAGGGCCATTTGGACTTGTTGGGGTTCATGCAGTTGGGGAGGGTCTTAATGCCTGAAGGCGGGAGAACAGAGTGGGGGAGGCCCCAGTGCAGGGAGCTGCGAGGTCAGGAGGGATGCAAGCTCAGATCCCCAGCAGTACAGAGTAGACGTGTCTGGTGGCTGGCAGGGATGCTGTCCACCCCAGGTCTCTCTGCTGGCCTCAGATCACTGCCATCAGCCAAGGCTTCCTGAGGCTTGTTTGGACAAGTATTCCCATATGTTGCAGGGAGCTTAGGAGCAGCTGACCTGAACCCCAAACTTCTTTACTGGGTCTCTGGATGGAATAAGAGAAGATGATGGAACTGTATCAGCATGGTGTCATGTCCCCTGAGGGTGATGACTCTGTGAGGTAGAGGAAGCACAGGTGTCCTGTCCCTGGGGATGGGGCCAGTTTCAGTGAGAAAGGCTCACAGGTGGAGGGGTGCCCAGCAGAGTGTGTCTGGGCTCTGGGAAACTGGAGAAAGTCGGTTCGTGGATATGGTGTGGAAAGAACACGAGCTGCGTGTGGGGACCAGCCGGAATAACTGATGGCTCTGAGCAGTAGAGGGAAAACTGTCTCCCGAGGTGATGATCTGAGGTTTTCAAGGGACAGGCGAGGGGGGCTCTATCACATGAGTCCTCATCCAAATTCACAGTCTAGGTGGTCACCTGGCACATTCCTGCAGAAATGCTGCCCCCTGGAAGCCCAGGCCCTCCATGCAGCTGAGCCAGTGGCCACTTACAGGTTTTGAATTTCGAGGTGATGATTCCACAAAGGGCACTTTAAGTACTTTCAATCCACTGGGCTTCCTGGACAACAGAAGCCACCTTGGAGCCCTGTTCTGGTGATGGAAGTATCCCAAGGTCTCCAGGGGGTGAGCCCCGACTGTTGAAACCAAAAGGCACCCTCCTCATTCTTCACTCAACGCCCATCCCGCCTCCCCCAACCCAGGGAAGCGCCACTAGCCTATCCATTCGGCCCAGCCCCTGCCTGGCCTGGGGTTCTGAACCATCTTTACTCAAACAAAATTAAAGGATAGGGTCAATCCTGTAGCCCCTTCCATCACCTCTCATCAGCCTCCACTACCATTATCTTCTGAGCTCACGGACCCCCATGACCTCCCCCACCAATGTCCCCAGGAAGTACCAATGTGGCCACATAGAATGAACGGTCAGGAGATTGTCCAATGAATCTTGCAAACTCCTCCTCCCCCAATCTCAGCCAGAAACACACTCCTTGGTGAAGTCCTCGCATCTCAAGCATGATGAGGCTGCGGGCTGCAGGTGGCAGGACTGTCATTCCTCTTGGGACAAGCTTGTCCATCTGCTGCTCAAGGAGACGGTGAAGGTTGGGCTGAAGACTCCATCTGATTTCTCTTTGTGTCTCCAGAGACCAGGATGTTATAAAACAACACCCAGCAAGTGTGGTGGGCGGAGAGAATGATCTACGGAACATTCAACCTCCTGACTAATTCCTCTTGTCCCTGAAGGATGGGAATTTTGGCCTCTCATTAACAGATTTCAGAATTGCCCCCTCAAGCCTATTCTAAGGACTTATAAAGCTCATCTTGCTGACAGCGCCCAACAGGATCCTGAAGAGGCTGTCAGCCTACTGTGGGGAATATCCCGCCCATCGCCCCCGCCCATCCCACTTACAGTGCTGAGCCGACAGGTGAGCCTACCTGGGCCGCACCGGCTATAGCAGGATGACAGTGGTACTGTCTTCCCCTTGCCCATTTGCCCACCTGTCCTGTAGACAAGAGACCTCTGTTCCTTGTCTCAACAGAAGCCAGTCCGAAGCTTATATTCCAGGCTCAGAGATCACCAATAACTATCAATCTATCGAATTTCTAGCTCACATGAGAAGTACAAAGACTCCCCTTCCTCAAGCACCCGCAGCACAGGGCTTTTGCAAGATGTGAATGAGGTAAGGTGGGTAAAGCATTTTTCAGAGAACCACCCCAGAATTAGTTCTCAGTACACAATGGTGACTCACGGTTACGTTCGTTACCATCACCACCATCTTTATTGTGTTGAGTCTGCTAGAAAAACCAGCACATTAATAATGTAGAGGATGTTGGATCAACTTGGCAGGCTGCGGCCTGGCTCCAGAGCACAGGTGGGGGGTGAGGTCTGTTTCCAGGACCCCAGGCTCAGGATTGGGGAGCTTGGAAGTAGGAGGGGAGGGAAGAACACCCACATGATGAGCATCTTGAAAACCAAATGACCTTGAAGTTCATTGTGAAGCTGAAGGGCAGCAGGGCTGATACCACTTTTCCTCGAGGTTACTGGTCTAGCCCAGGGCTTTCTATACCATTTTCCTCAAAGCTGGAATAAAAGGATGTCTGTAATAAGAGCTTTAGGGAGAAAAATGCAAAAAGCTGATAGAACTGAGCCCAGATGTCTCTCAAATGACTAACATCGGAGCAGATGTGCATAGCTCAAGGAATATGGACTGTGAAGTTGGATGAAATAGAGAAAGAGAGATCAAATGGTTGAGGGAGCTGTGGGAGACAAACAGCCATGTGTCCCCACACTTGGGTTCACCCTCCCATCTGATCAGCATAGGAAGCTTACACTAATAGGAAACGTCCTGTAAGATTTCCATAGGAGCTGCCATGGCCCTAAGATCCTGAAGAGGAGGGGCAGTTAATGGGCCCTTTAAGAGGAGAACTCCAAAAGAAATTGGATCCCTCTCAGAACTGAACATGCCCCCAATCCAGATCAAGGAAGGTGTGAGCAAGCAAGAGGAGAGGATGGAGCAAGTGTGCATGGAGCTCACAGTGATGGTCAAGTGGATCTAGACCCCATTACCTTAGAGGTGTCCATGTGTGCTTTAGTAATCCTGGCCTCATAGGTATCCATCGATCCATCTATCCATCCATCCATCATGCATCCACCCATGATCCATCCATCCACCATTCATTCATCCATTCATCTATCCCTCATTCATCCATCCAACGGTAAACCACACATCCACCCACCCCTCCATCCACCCATTCACCCATCCACTCACTATCCTTGCATCAACTACCCTTTCATCCAACCATTCATCATCCATCCATCCAGCATCCATCCGACCATTCATTTAATTGAGGAACATGGGATGAAAATTATAATGATTATGTGTCCAGACCTTCCTTTGTCCTGACACCGTTGAAGGCCTCAGGTCCTCTAACCATTACTATTGCCAAACCGTTTCCCCTGAAATCAAGTACAGTTTCATTCTGATGATGAGCACACATTGCATGATATTCCCCAGGTTTTGGGTGTGACCAACCACCAGGATCTGGTTTCCCAGCACCAGCTCCCACCTCACTCCTGGGTCTGCTGGGAATCACTTTCCTTGAGAGGCTAAGGACAACTCTCAGAACTGAATGAGACCAGTCTTTTCAGGGGTAGGGGAGAGGGAGGACCTAGACATGGGCATTTAAGAAGGAAAAGGCAAAGAGAGGGGAACTTGGGTCCTCAGGCCCGGGTGGACAAGACTGAGGCCGGCATGTTGACCAGCTCCGAGAGAGGGACAGTGGGCATAGGGAGGCAAATTGGCAGACAGGGGGCAGGAACCTTGTACTGTACAGTTGGGGATGCCTGGAGCCCAGGCCTGAGTGTCAGGGATGTCCAGGTCACATAAGTACCAACAAGAGGCACAGAGGGCTCACAAAGAGGTGAGGCTGTGACGGTCCCTGTGGGAGGGTGGTGACTAGGGACTGGGTGGCACTTAGATATTTGCAGACCTCAAATATTGTTCCAACAGCACCATGGATTTTTGAAGTTGACAACACGTTTTGTAACAATGTGTTTGATTTTTAATGGCAACCCCAGCGCAGTAGTCTTGCAAAATATAAACACATAATAGGGACAACAGTCCTCACATTTATAGATGGGCTTATAATATGTAAAGTTTCTTCCAAAACATGACTTTAGCCTCTGAGGAAACTATGTCTTGGAAAAGCTACCTGACTTGCCTATAACTTCACCAGGAGTAAGGGGTTAGCAGGGACCCATTGTGGATGGAAATCTGTCCAAGGCCTCACTGAGTTCCCCTCTCCCATGCTGGGCAGGAAGATGTCCCGCTCTGCCTGGGAGACACCATCAAAGACACAAGAGAGCAAATTCTGGCCCAAGTCCACCTGGGGTTCTGAACAACAGGACTGAGACCCTAACCCAGTGCAGGTGGCTGACCTGGGACACACACGTGCCCACTGCCCAGCCCTCCCAGAGACTCTCAAATGACCTCCACAGGGTGGGTAGGAATAAACTGGGTCCCTCAGCTCACAGCACGAAGAGCAGACTCAGTCCAGCAGTCACAAGGGACAGCTGCAGGGCTGGGTGGGGGACCCTACACCTCCTCCCTGCTCACCTGTCTGGCCCTGGGCTGACCTGGAGACAGGATCCTGCCCCTCCCTCATCTTCATAAAGGCCCCTCATTTTGACTTGTAGGTGGTGATTAAATCATTTTTGGGGGGGATCCTGTGAATTTATGTTCTTAATTTTGCATAATTAGCCATCATTACTCTTGGGTTTGATTTCTTCTGAGAAAGCTTATCTGGAAGGGAGAATGTTATCAGAATGGGAAGCAGTACACCTCTGCATTAAGAGCTAGCAAGATAAAGCAATGGCTTCCTCGTATGTACCCCCTACTCCCATGGTGTTTGCTGCCCTAGCCCCAGGGATCCTGGACCAGCCCTGGTCACTCCAAGCTCCCCTGAGAGAGCTGGTCCTAGTCCAGGCTCCAGCTCCAGCCTTGGAGCTGATGTCGCCACCCCGCCCTTTCCTACCAGACCTCTTGAACTACAAGCAAAG
The DNA here is from genome assembly GCF_020826845.1 of Diceros bicornis minor. Classification (NCBI taxonomy): domain Eukaryota; kingdom Metazoa; phylum Chordata; class Mammalia; order Perissodactyla; family Rhinocerotidae; genus Diceros; species Diceros bicornis. The sequence continues at coordinate 83,215 of NW_026691380.1, read as the reverse complement.
TGTCCAGCCTGCTCTAAATGCCCCCACCAGGATGCCCATGGCTCCCATTGCAGCCCCCTCACCCCTTGCAGGCTGAATTGATCTCCTTTCCCTCAAATGTACCCTGGCTCCTGTGTTCTGTACTCCCATCAGTGCCCCCAGTGACCCTGGGAGACCACATTGACCTTCATGTCTGCTACCCATACCACCAGGTCTGCTGGCCCCACACACGCCCCTAATCCACCTCCTCCCTCTATTACTGCTGCTCTTCCCCCGTTCCAGACTTGTGAGTACTGGGGTGACTGCACTGACTGACACACCCTGAGTGGTCTCTGCTTTCCCTGCCCCTCGTTCCTACTCCATTCTGCTCCCAGAACTTTCTACCAAATGCAAATGGCATCATCTTGCTCCTGTGCATGTGTGGGTGCATTTGTGTGTTTGTGTGCATGTGGGTATGCCTGTGTACACATGTCTCTCTGTGCATATGTTTCTTTCTATTTGTATGCAGCATGTGTACACGTGCATATATGTCTTTTGTGCCCACACATATCCATGTGTATGTGCGTAGACACATGTGTGCATGTGTGTTTTTTGTGTGCATATGCAGAGTTGTGTATGTGTCTCTGTGTGTGCATATTGTGCTGCATATGTGTCTGTGTGTGAGTGCATGTGTATGTGTGTGTGCCAGTGCATGGCAGGGGGAAGGCTCCAGAACATTCCCACTGCTACCAAGTTCTTGCTCCAAGGGGTGGGTGAATCCAACTTTACCAGGCCCCATAACCTTCTGTGAACCCTCTAGCCCCAACCATGCTGCACCCCTGCTGGGGTGCATCACGCATATGGGAACCACAAAGCTCAGGGCTCTCTTTTTTGAGACTTCTTCCAGCTGCTCCTGAGGAGGGTCAGCCACCCTGTTGTGTTCCCCTTTCATGGCTCCTCACACACCAATGACTCCATCAATGGCTGCTGTAGGCAGGAAGGTATATTTGCATTCTGTGTTCACTGCCCCACCCAGAGGCCCTTGGAATTGTTCATGTCAGAGAGACGGATCCTCACTGATTCTCTAACAACACTACATGCAATGCCCTTCCCATCCAGTCAAGGGCCAGAACCTCTGAATATGTTAGGTTTCAAGGCAAAGAGACATGAAAGTGCTCATGGATTAAGGGGCTGGTCAGCTCACCTTGAGATGGGAGACATCCTCGATTGTCCAGGTGGGCCCGGAGTAATCATATTTCTTACAAGTGGAAGAGGGAGTCAGGAAGGTCAGAGGAGAGAAGACGTGAGGACGGAGGCAGAGTCAGAGTGATGTGATGTGAGGAGGACTCTGCTGGACACTGCCGGCCTTGAAGTTGAAGGAAGAACCCAGGAGCTAAGGGATGCAGTGACCTCTAGAGGTTGGAAAACGTGAGAAAATGGATCCTCCCCAGAGCCTCCAGAGGGAACCTGCATGAATTAGAAAAACAACACTGGTCTGTTGAAATTGGTGATTTGAGCAGCACCACTTCAGCTGAGTCAAGAAGGCGTCCTGTTGTCCAGTAGACAAGGAGGCAGGGGTGGTCTGCACAGAAAAGGTACAGGAGGTGTGTCTATGTGAAGATACCTGGCCCAGCCCCTGCAGGACCACAGGCAGAAGTTGTTCTCCAGTCTTCAAGTGGGCGTTTCAATGGGTTGTGATTCAGCCTGAGGTGGAGAGCACTACCCCTGGGCATGAGATTGGCCTGTGTGAGTGTGTGTGTGTGTGTAAGTTTCTTAGGACTGTTGTAACAAATCACCACAATGTTGGTGGTTTAAAATAACAGAAACATTCTCTCACGGTTCTGAGACCAGGTGTCTGAAATCAAGGTGTTGTCAGGGAGCTGTGTTAACACAGCGCAGATCCCAATGAGTGATACCTGTGGCCTCAGCCCCATGTCTGAAGGCCTAGGGTCGCCTACTGACTGGGCTCTTCCTAGGGTGGGGCTGGGGTGTCCCATGGCCCCCTGCTTGCTGCACATTCTCCAGGCCGATTGTCCAGACATTTGTGAATTCTGTGAACTACAGGATCATCTCCTTGTAGTATATTTCTGCTTAAATTAGCTAGAGTTTCCTCTGGTATTTGTAGTCAATTACCCTCATTGGTCCAGATGCTCATAAAGAAAAAATTCACCCCTGTGACCCTTGCACTTTGAGATCGATGGCAAAACTAGCTTTCCAGTGTCCTTGGACTGGGTCTGCCAGACAGTAGGACAATGAAACGTACAGCTTGTGAAGGGAAATAGAAAACTCCTGGAAGGTGCATTGAGAGCCTACAAAACTTGTGTGATCCAAAGAATTGCGACAGGGACTCAGACAAGTCCATGAATGAGCATGTTCATTGCAGCATTATTCACAATAGCCAAAGGGTGGGAACAACCCAACTGTCCACCAACGGAAGAATGGATAACCAAAGTGGTCTCTCCATGCAATGGAATATCATTTAGCCATAAAGAGGAATGAAGTTCTGACACACACTTATAACATGGATGAACCTTGACAACATCATGCTAGGTATTTTCATATTGTAGGATTCCGTTTATAAGAAATGTCCCAAGTCAGCAAATCCATAGAGATAGGGAGTAGATTAGTGTTTGTCAGGGGGTGGGGAAGGGAGGGAGGAGTGAGAAGTGACCGCTAATAGGCATGAGGAAGCTTTATAGGATGATGAAAGTATTCTGGATTAAGACAGTGGATGGAGGAGGTGTGGCCGGGGGCTGTGCCTCTCAGAAGGGGCAGTGGAGGAGTTGAGTGGAGTTTCTGGACTTGATGTGGAGCCAAAGTGCAGTGATCAGTGACCTTAGCTGGCCTAGTGGCCTTTGCAACCCCCACCTATGGCTGGGACCTCTCAAGGCTGACCCCAGCAAGGTTAGGGTTGAGGTCAGCGAGCCCCCACAGGGCCAGCTTCTTGGCTGTGGGTCATTTCCTTCTGCTGAGTTGGATGGCAGGGCCTTTGAAGTGCTGGGCAGACTCAAACTGAGTTCCTCTGGGAGGAGACCAGCGTGACTCCTGCTCCAGATGGTTCTTCCCAACACTTTCGTAACTAGACTTCAGTGGGCAGGCAGCTCTTATGTGCAGACCAGTTGCTCCTAGGCATAGTGATCATGAGTGGACATGCACCGCCCTCTTGACCAGCTTGTGAGCAGAAGGAAGTCTGGCATCACCCACCCGGGGAACGACTGAGATGAGGGGGTCTCAGGGTGAGTAGCATTGAGAAGGGACAGCTGAGGGGAGGCAATGACAGTCAGATTGGCCCCAGGACCAGCTGCAGCAGGTCGGGGCTGTGGTTTGACCACTGACCTCCCTCTTCTGAGTGTCCCCTCAGGAGGGACATTTCCTGGACCCGGAGAATCTGCTCCCCAAAGGTGAGCAGGGGCATTTACCTGCACACATGACACGGCAGATGGGCTGTGTTGTCCTCACAGAGCACCGCTCAGAGCCTCTTCACAAGAGAGCTCGCCACTGAGCTGCAAGACCAGCAGCTAGCTGAAAGCCACCAGTGGCAGTGCCCCAGGATGGAGCACATGGGGAGATTTGGGGAGGAGGGCGCTGGGCTGGGCTTTCCAATCTGCAGGCTCCTCCAGGGGCAACCATGGCTCCCACCTCCCTGCTGGGCCAGTGAGGCTCCTGGTAGGGTCTCCTGCCTCTTTGGGCTTCCTTCTCCTTCATATCAGGCATAAGCCCCCACACCCCTCTTGCTCTCCTACACAGCTCAGCACCCACTTCCCAAAGGACCCAACTGAGTAAGAAACCAAAAAAAGGCGCCAGGGGTAGAAAGGGAGAAATAGAAATGTTGTGTCTGCAGGAAAGATGAACTCTACATGGTCAAACCCCTTGGGGTCCCAGTGTCTCCATGATGAGCTCTCTGGATGTCATGTGTGTGCCTGGAAAAAAGGCTTTGCTGTATTGCATGTGTAGGGAGTAACTTGTTCTTGCAGACATAGCGTGAATGTTCCAGTATGGGAATGAAGAGTGCGGCCAAATGGGGCGGCCACAGAGCCCTCGGCCCCAGCATTTCAAAAGGCAAGCATATGCTTTGGTTCATACTTTTTGAAGCTGAGGGCCAAGTTGTCGCTGCTAGAAAAAGTCCCACCCCAAAAATAGAGAGTATGGGCGTTGACACCAAGTAGGTCAAGAAAGGATCGGATGCCCATAGACAGCACGTGCTAGCAGTGTGTCCTGCCCAGCCAGCAGGCTCAGAGCCCCACATCTTGGCATCTGGGTCCTCAGCCACTGGCAGCAAGTCTGGTATTTCTCAGGCCTGGCACTCGATCAAGGCCCTGCAAAGATGAGACCTTCAGATATGGAAACCCGTGAACACAATTCCTACAGGGTTATTTTGTCATATTGTTTTAATAATGCGGCACGTTAGCACCAAAAGTCTGTCTTATTTAAGGACATTTGGGGACAAATATTGTAAAGACTCAATCCATTCCTGAGAACTCCACCCTCTACTTTTCCACGCCTCTTGAGTGATGCCTGCGATGGGTCTAAAGTATTCCTTAGCATCCTTTTCATCATTGCCCCTCTGGCACCTGCCACAGGCAGACACTCCATAGATGCAGGTGCACTGAATCCAGCCCAGCGTCTCGTCTGGGGTGGGGAAAGACAACAGCAATCAGAATAATAATAAGTGAGCATCGGCACATACTATGTCTCCCTGAGTCCCCCTATCCAGGAGGCACTGGGCCCATGGTCACATAGCTGGTCGGACCCATCTGACACCTAAGGCCCCAGCCTTGGCCCCTGCTCCCTGGGACTTCAGAGAGCCCAGAGCTGAATGGGAGTGAATGGGGTCACAGGAAGTGTGCTCTGGTGTTGCTCACACCGGCTAACCCAGCAATAGCTGTCATGCATCTCCAACATCCCCTCTCCTCTCAGGACTCCTTCACCGTCCATTTGGTCTCAGTTGTAAAGATGAAATGTGTCTAGTCAGGAGCAATGAATGACAGATGGAAGATGTTATTTTCCCCCCCAAAACATCCTCTGTTCTTTTGGAATCCCTGCAGTGCAACTTGGACCAGCAGGTTTGGGGAGCAGGTAAGCACCCTACTGGTTGCTGGTCTCCTCTTCCATCAGGCCGAGTGGAGGTGTTGGGGACAGGCTGGACAACACCTGGTGTGGGCTAGGGACTCTGACACCCACTGGGGCCTAGGAGCACCCTCCTTCACCGTGCATCCACACAGACCAAGGCAAGGAACTGCCCTTGAGGATGGTGTCCAAGTCTTCATGGCTGGTTTCTCCTAAATTTTAAATGGCTCCAGGGGCTCAAATCTTCCCCCGGTGGCCCTCCCATGCCAGGGTGCAGGGTTTTCCAGTCTGATGTCTACAGCCTGCAGGGCTGCGTTTGGGCTCTGGATGGTCACCTGGATCCCACAGCAGCAAGTAAATCTCAGAAGGAGGTGAGGAGCTGTAAGAACCAAGGCTTATTTTTGTTCTGACATGTTAATTTTGTAAACGTGTATGAGCTGTGCATTAGACACCAGCTTTTAGTCACTCTCATCTGATCTTTCCACGTTTTTCTCCCCTCCAGATAACTCTTGTGTTGTCAAGCTACCAGACCATAGTAGTGTGTTTCCTTCTTCCAGGAGAGATTCCTCTGCTGTGGGGTCCCACATTGCCTATGGGTTCAGAAGTCCAAAAGAGAGATTGTTTTTTGAGTGAGTTGTCAGTGTCTCTGCATTATGCCTCTGTCTTCCCTGGGTGAGGTTGAGCTGAGGCAAGTGGAGCATCCCTGGGGCTCAAAGTTCACAGAGACTGGTACCCGACACCTGTCCCAAGGCTCTAAAGGCAGAGACTGGCCAACTCCCAGGTCCTCAGGGCCACAGCGAGCTGTGTGAGGCTGTGCATGCTTCCCAGGCACTAGGCGTGAATGCTGGGAGGAGGCCCAGGCTGAGCTGTCTTCAGGGGGACTCTGCCTATGATGAGAGTGGACCTCAGAGGCCAGGCCTGAAGGGCTGTCACAAGCTGTCAGCTCAGAGCACCATCACCTCTGTCCGGGGCTTGAGGACAGAGACCATCAGCTGGGGGGAGGTCTGAAGACCCACAAAAGCACTTCCTTAGAAATGGGGTAAGCATTTGGACCTCCACTGAGCCCAGTGGACACCCAAAAGAAGAGTCAAGAAGGATTTTGCTTCTCTCTAGCCTTTCCTCTGTGGCCTGTGTTGGCCCCACAGGCTCATTTGGAAACCTGGTACGCGTGGGTGAGGGACAAGTACAGCAGCTGCAGCAGCACTGGTCTTTCCTTCTGTCCTGCTCCCTGCCCAGCTCCTGCCTCTCTGGTAACAGGACTAATGGGGACAGACTCTGTTCTTCTGCTCCCTGGTGTGGGCATCGGACTGGAATCATGTTTTAAACCTGTTACTTTCCCAGTAAATGACCAGGTTAAGTATCTGAAGAGGTTGGAAGGGACTAACGGCCAGACATAGTTGGGTATGAGCTTAGACTTCTTCCTCTCTTCCTCCTGCAAAACTCACATTGGTGGTCCCCAGGCTCACTGGCAGAGCCCAGGCAGGAGTCTCTGCAGGCTGGGGTGGGTGTCCACTACTCGCTCAAGGAGAAGGGTGGAAACCAGGTTGGCATCCAGGCAGGGTGAGCCACCAGCCAGATAGCCACCATGGACAGGCTGCTTAGAGCTAATGCCCCAATGTACGTGATCATAGAGCAGGGCGCCCTTGAAGACTCCAGGGAGGCAAGGCCAGTGTTCGCTTCTCATTGAGCTTCAGGTGCTGAGAAAGACAGGTGGATGGCACCCACAGACGCAGATGTGGCAAGAAAAATGAAGAGTCGAGAGCCAGGCAGGGCAGGGCACACTCAGAACTGCAGGACAAATTCCCTTTGATGCTACTACATGCAAAACAACATGTATCAGTTTCTCTGAGACTAAAACAAGCGAAATCAGATGTTCTGTGCTGCTGCGGCTCCAAAGACTCTCTGAGGCACCACATGTGAAATGTGGCCTACAAAAGGCTGCTGCTGGCCTTTTGTAGGCCTCTCCAACCAAAAGTGAACTCGGGTCACCCATCATCATAGCTGCCATCCTGGGTGCTTGAGCCCAGCTGGGGGACTGTGGGGAGAGGGAGGCACCCCAGAAGGAGGAAAGAAGGAAATAACTCCACCCTAAATCTTGCAGTTCTGCCCAGAAACCAGTGCTGAAGTGATATTTGCCATGACCGGCTTGCACGTGCAGCCTCCACCCTCATGCCACACACACTCTGGGAAAAGAGGGGGTGTGCATTAGGAAGATCCCTTCTACTTGTTCTAAAACTGATCAAATCTCTGAAATCACTTAGTGAAGACTAACTAACTGCTCTAAGATTTCTGATGGATTTTTCTTTATAGTTTCAATCTCTTTTGTGAAAAAATTCCTGATTTCATTGAATTGTCTGTTTTCTTATATTTCATTGAGCTTTTTTATGATAGCTATTTTGAATTCTCTGTCATTAAGGTTATACATTTCTGTGCTTTCAGGGTTGATTTCTGGGTGCTTGTCGTTTTCCTTTTGGTCTGGAGATTTAATATATTTCTTGGAAATCTTTTCATGTCAGTACATGTGGATCTACCTTATTGTTTCTAATTGCTCTATAATATTCCACAGCATAGAATTACTATAATAGTTTTAGTGTAAAACTGTCATAGAAATAGTGATATTTTTGAAATTTAATTTTTTTAATAATATTTTCTTTTTTTTAATAACGTTTGAGTGTGGTTTTTTTGGTTTGTTTCCTGGAAGTTGGAATTTTCTTTTTCTTTCTGTGTTATGGTTGGTTTCAAGGAGGAACATGAAGCTTCTTTGCTCATCTTCAGCCAGGTGTCTTCATTTATTTACTCGTATCTTTGCATAATCTAATTGCAAAGAAATTATGTTGTATTTGGCAGCATTTGGGAACTGTTTTATTGAAGAGATTATGAAATGTAGATTGATTTGTACTATTGTAAGCAGTCACTTGTATGACTGTTTTTGGAAATTTTTTTTGTTTTGTTTTGTTTTTTTGTGAGGATGATCAGCTGTGAGCTAACATCCATGCTAATCCTCCTCTTTTTGCTGAGGAAGACTGGCCCTGAGCTAACATCCATGCCCATCTTCCTCCACTTTATGTGGGACGCTGCCACAGCACGGCCTCAGAAGTGGTGCCTCAGTGTACATCCGGGATCCGAACCCAGGCCGCCAGCAGCGCAGCGCACGCACTTAACCACTATGCTGCGGTGCCGGCCCTGGGATAGTCTTCACTGTACACGTACTTGTGCATTGAGACTTTCGAACTTTAAAATTATACCACTTTTGATTGTTACTGTGTCTTTTCAAACAGAAACATCAATTTTAAGCAGTTTCTATGAGAAAGGAAGCAGATACCATCTCTACTGGGACTAAGCACTGGTAACATTTGATTTAAGTTGCATGAGAAGTTGATGATTGTATCTAAAGTACCATTGTTGCTACTAATATTATTACTAGTATACTTACAACTCTGATAACGATACTAGTAGTATAGTAACAAAAATATTTGTTAAGTATTTATGTGCCAAGCACTTAGCATAGTGGTATCTCATATATCTAAATAGGCATTTTTACAATATCATCATTTACTTTCTCATTATTGATATTACACAATAATAGTCATGAATAGTCAAACCATGGTATAAGCAAAAGGTTAAAAACAAGCATTAGATTTACAAAAAGGAAGCTTTCCCATTCCTTTGGGGCTTCCTTAACCCTTCTTGAAGGAAGACAAATGCATCCTCTTGTGGGTATCACCAGTACTGCTTCGACTGGCTGACATAATTAGCTGTGTGGCTTTGGGATATTAATAAATGTCTTTCAGCCTGTTTCCTTACAGTAGAATGGAGACAATATTGCTTACCTTGTAGGAATGTTAGGGTGAAATGAGAAAATATACATAAAGTGCCTGAGAACTTTTAGGTATTTAAAGTGAGCAACTTGAATTTTACCCATGTATAGCAATGATTGTCAACTGGGTTGGAGGAGAGGACATGTTCTCCTATAGAAACCTATCAGAATTTCTTTTTTTTTAATTTTTTTGGTGAGGAAGATCGGCCATGAGCTAACATCCTTTGCCAACCTTCCTCTCTTTTTTTTGCTTGAGGAAAATTGGCCCTGAGCTAACATCTGTGCCCATCTTCCTCTATTTTGTATGTGGAATGCTGCCACAGCATGGCTTGATGAATGGTGTGTGGATCTGTGCCCGGGATCCGAACCTGCAAACCTGGGGCCACTGCAGCAGAGCATGCAAATCACTACACCACTAGTCATCAGAATTTCTGAGTGAGGCCTTTTTAAAATCATATATGATCTCCCCCAAATGGACATTCTTTTCTCCTCTTTTTCTTTCCTCCCCCTCTCAACTCTTGAACTATGGCTATGTCAAACAACTTTTCCTGATGAAAGACTTTTATGTTGGGATAGAGTGGAAGAAAGCTTGAGAACTTTTGATAAAAGTAGTAGTTTCCAACTTCCCTGTATCAGATCACTTGGGGATTTTTATCTAAGCAGATTCCCTGGCTGAACTACCTAACAGAAATTCTCAAACTGTAGTATGCATGCACAAGAAGTGCAACTTCCTTTGGATTGCTGAGAGTGAAAGGGAGAAGGGAGGGGGAGAGAGGAGAGAGATGAGTTTTGTCTTTAAGAATGAAGAATCCAGTTGACTTTCTGTAAATTTTTAAGGGTCGCATTCTGCTTTACTATGTCTCCTTGTAACTAACTACTCACATTTATGCATTGTGAAAGATTGGATCTGTGAAGAAAAAATCACAGGGACTGACGCCCTGTTAAGGGAAATGCTCCTGACTAATAATGCCAAAAACCACTCTCCTAAACAACTCCAAGAAGGTATAGTAGATTGATACTCCTTTTTCTCCTTTAGTAGTGCAAAGAGATGTTAGGCTCATTGAAATCTTAAAATCATGCAGAATTTCCCTGGGGATATAATAATGTTTTCGTGAATATAATTTTAATAATTCTCTTTGAGTTTAAGGAGTTTTAACCATTTATTTCTGATATGCTTGTATCTGTTACCTCATAGGTCCTACGTTATATCACTGAACAGGTTGTGTGAAAGGTCGATAGAAAGAAGTCAGAAATAAGTGCCATGGAATAGAGCAACGGACTTGCGGTTACTGGATAGCGTTCTAGATCACCACTGTCAAATAGAAATAAGACGCAAGACACACATATAATTTTAACATATAATTTGAAACTTTCTATAGCCACATTAAAGTAAAAAGAAAGGCAAAATTAATTTTAATAATTGTTTCATTTAACCCAATATATCTAATATATTATTTCATCAGGTGCTCGATATAAACAACGATTAATGAGATATTTTACTGTTGTTCCATACTAAGTCTTAGGAATCCAGTGTATATTTTATACTTACTGCACATCTCATTTTGGACTAGCTACATTTCAAGTGCTCAACAGCCAGATGTGGTTAGTGTCTGTTCTATTGAAGAGCACAGGATTGATATTATTGAATAACAGCAATCTGCTGAGTGCTTATAACCTATAAAGGGGGCCACCTTTATAGGTATCAACAAACTCCCATCTTTCAAATGAATGTGACTACCAAAGGCAATACTTGTGTATATTTTCATATTTCAATCAATTTTTAAAATCTTTCTGAATCACCAAGGAAATGAACCTTGTCTTTGGGTCACTAATGTGATTTCTTAAATGAGATATGTTTTGTTCTTTGTGAAATAACTACACCTAAATGAATTTTTCTTAAGGTCCTTATTTTAAGTATGACCAAAACTATGGCTAGGATTGAAAGTTTTACGTTTAGAGCAACGTTGTTTTCTTGATTTGTTTGGCCTGTAGTCTGATAGAGCAATGTTACTTCTTATTTGCTAAGCTGTATAGAATTTAGATTATGACTGCTAAGTTTCCCCTTTAGCATTTTCAGCTGTCCCAGTAAGACATATGGAAACGATACAGATTCTAGAACGCTTGACTCTACTCTCTGCCAGTGAACTTATACCATAGGCAGAAGTATTAACATCCAATATGAGCCAGCTATTGAATTCAGGGGTTCTGTGGAGAATGCTTCAAACAGTCAATAAACTATGGATGGTTCTTAATACTGTGATGCCTAGAAGGTAATTTCAGTGTATTGTTACACGTAATAGATAAGTGTATAGCAGTGATTATATACAGTAACCTAAACTTAATGGTTGAAAAAAATTGTTGAGTGTTTAACAATATAAATCCCCTCTGAAGACTACTAATTAAAGAGTCATTATAACTTTCAGAAAAAGCATAAATTTGATCTTAAGAAACAGAGAGAAACTATAAAGTATTTCCAACTTGAGAAACTTCCTTAAAAGTGAGTTCTCCTCTATAGGCATCTGTCATTTGTGGCTAATTGTGATTTAAATCACTGTGTCTTGCATCATTGTGGTGGCTCCAAATTTTGCTGCACATTAAAATCACCTGGACAGCTGTTAAAACTCTTGTTCCCCAATTGTAACCCATGCCAATTAAATCAGAATGTCTGCGGTTGGGAGTCAAGCATTAGTATTTTCTTTTTTTACGATTCCCCAGTTGATTCCATTATGCAGCAATGTTTAGAGAACACTTGATTAATTATTTCTTTAGTCAAATGGGTCTCTGCTGGTCCATAGATTGCATCAGAAACACCTGGTCAGCTCTGAAAACCAGGATACTGGGCTGGCCTTCCCTGAGATATCAGATGCTTAATGTTCAATCAAGTAAGTTCGATGTGAAAAATAAAAGCATACACTTAAAAAATACTGTAAGAATTTTCATATTTTTAAACAAGGCTGTTTTGTAGTCTTCTAAGATTAAATACAGCGGTTCTGTGTTCTTTTGTTTTGTTTTATTTTAAACTGAGGCTTTGGAATATTTTATGTGAGTAGGAAACCTCTAGGAGTTCAAAAAAGGTTGAAATAAATGGTTTCTAACTAAATGCAGCGCACATTCTTGGATCAGTTTTCAAAGGCTGATCAAAACCTCCTGTGTTTAAATAACAACATGCTGTTTTTCATCACATCCGTTGATGATGTAAACAAAATGTGTAACTATATTAGTAAATGTTAATATTCATGTATTTTAAGTTAAGGTTACAAAATTTGTCACAATGTGATTTTTTTATTCCAGTGAAAACAGATGTGTGCAGCTATTTTGAATATTGGTTTATAAACATGCATATTCTTTATCAAATGAACTTGTAGTTTATTTATGTTTTCTTTCACTACTGTTCACCTGAAAGGAACAGTTCAAGGGACTGGAATCCAGGACTGTCTGGCTCCAGAGCCTACGTGTATCCACTTCTGTTAACGCCACACACGTCAAATGGCCATACAAGGCTAGAGTCGGTTGGGAGCCTTAGGAATTGAGTGGAGGAAAATCGAAAATCGTAGTAGTTTCCCTGGAGCAGTTACTTAAAGGATTTGATATTTAAAAAAATTGTAAAAGCAGAATAAAAATTTGAAGATATTTTTAAGTATTGATAAATTATCCTTCATTCCACTGTTTTAACAGTAAGTTACATTTTTTATACTTTCCCTCCATCTTTGCTTATGCATATATATTTTCACATAATGGAATTCATAATACCCAGTAGGGAGTCTGCTTTCTTTCATTTAAATTTATATGAAATCTTTTTTGCAAGTTGTTTACTTTTGATAATTATTTTATTGGCTTCCTAATGATCAAACTGATGTATCATAACCGTATAGGGTGCTATTACTAGACCGGGAGGTTGATGACTTTTTTCAGGATTACAATAGGCAATGTTATCAATTTAGGTATTTTTACTTTTTCTTTCTTTTGGATTACTCTTTTAGGATGAATTTTTGAGCCTGAGATTACTAAATTAAAAGGTAGAATTTATTTTTAGCACTGTACATTTTGCAATTGGGGAAGATGCAGTAAAACTGAAAGGGAAGCAAACAAATCCACTCTCCTCCCGCTGCTCCGCCTGCATAAAACATCTCCCCAAACTAGTTGCTCAAACTTGAGAAACTGTCTCACGTTTTACTTTTTTGAGACACTAGTATCGGAGCCAAGCTTAGGCTATTCAGAAATTGACAAAATCACACTTTGGAGAGATCACGATTAACTCCCTACCTTTGAGGAAACTGAAGTGTACTTCGTGGCAAAGAATAATAACCCGGTTTTAGGAGGGACAGAAGGCGGATGAGCCTTGATGGAGCAGAAGTGACCGGGGCGGGAGCACTCTAGAGCGTTGCTCTGGTTGAAGTCGCTATCCGGGGAAGCCTGGAACATCCTGAGGGTCTGCGGCCACTCGTCAACCAGCCTTGTCGCCTGGCCGGGCTCAGGCTTCTGGCAGTTCCCGCCTCCGTCTGTGCGACACCCGGGCCGACGTGAAGTTCGGAAACGTGAGCTGAGCGGCACTGACGGGCGCTCTGGGAAGAACTCGGCAAGGTTTTCCTTTCGCTTGGTCTACAGACCTGAAGAATGAGACTGCGAGTTTTCAAGGAAACGGATACATGGGTTAAGTCGCCGGTTTCAAAATCTCAAAATGGAGAAGACTTTTCCTTTAAACGCTGCGCTCTGCTCCCATCCTTCGCTGTTCAAGCGTTCGCCTCCGGGCCACGAAATACTTTGCGTTGGTTTTCATTGCGGAGGCTTCTCTCGGGGGCCAGCGTTCTCGCCCCCTAACCTCATGCCGGGACTGGTTTCTTGGTTTCTGCTCTGGCGGGTGATTGGATGCTGGGAGTCGAGGGGGCGGGAGGCAGGAATTCGTCCGCAAGAGCGCTTGCGCGCGGCCTGGAGAGAGCGGAGGAAGGAGCGGGTGAGGCGCCGGAGTCCCCACTCGGCCAGGGTGAGGAGGCGAGAGGTTTGGGGCTTCTCCTCTCTGCCAGGCTCCGCAGTGTGTGCTCGCAGATACCATTTCCTTTTCTCCCGGGACTCGGAGCCCAGGCAGCGCTGCCTCGGTTTTCCTCAGAACAGGCCAGCCTGTCTCTCCTGGGGTGGCGCGCAGCCTGCCCGAAGAGAGCCTTCTGCTCTCGCCTGGCCGCCATGCGGGCAGTCGGGGTGACCGCGTCCACGGGCCTCGGGGTTCTGAACACGCGGAGGCCAGAGGGATCCTGTCCTGAACCCCGAGGAGAGGCCCCGGGCCCCCTTGAACCTCCGCTGACTCGTGGCAGCGGGGACGATGGCGGGAGGCGGATCGGGGCTCGTCCTTTATCCCCTGGGGGGTTGTGGTGAATGCAGGCGGGATGGATTCCTAGGCTGTATCTGAGGAACTAGCCGGCGTTGTGTTATTGGCTGGGGTGAAGGGGTTAGAGTCCACCAAATCTCTACTCAAGAGTTGCACAGATAGAATCACAGAATAGTAGAACTGGGAAATGCCTCAGAATAGTGGTTCTTAGCTTGTTTTGGAACACATAGGCTAGGGGTCAGGGTATAATTGGCTTCATAAGCTGTTGAATTACTCTTTTAACCATCCCTCCATCCCCAGGTCGAATTTGCCGTTTTTTTCCACTATTGCAAGGAAGTCCTCAGTTGATAACAGTGCATATCAGTCTCCCCTCTGTTTTCAGTTATTTTATTAGGATATAGTTCTGGGAATGAGAAATCCACGGACTTTCTCTTCAGAGAAACGCAGTCATGTACCAAGACTTCTGCATGCAATAGCAAGAGAGCACAGTCTCTGACTTCTGTCTCTGGATCCTAGATTAAGCATAGGTGGTTTAGAAGAGGTGGGGATTAATGTAGATCACCTCCTCTGTGTCAAATACTGGAGTTTAGGCACGTTCTATCCATTAACTTACTTAATTCTTAACTCAATGCCTGGCTAATTTTCGTCAAAACTCTATCGGGTAGATAATCTTATCTCCATTGCACAGATGAAGAAACAGACTGAGGTTCAGTGATTCACACAGTGGGACTCACACTTAGGCTTGCTTTACTCCAAAGCCCATCTTCTTTTCATTATACCCTTCTGACCTTTAAATCAGAATTATCAAGCACCTACTGTGTGCCAAGGCATTTTCTCCCTTACAACAGTTTTTCAATTAGGGATTATTACAGATGAGGATCTTAGTCTAGAGAAGTGAAGACATGATCAAGGAAACACATCTGAGTTGTGGGAACCTGATCTAGAACTCGTACTTCTACCTCCTGGTCCACAGCTTTGGCAGAGTAGGGATACAAATCCGGATTTGTCAGATTCCGAGACATGTTCTCAACCACTGTGATGGTTAAGACTAGGAAATTCTTTTACTTGCATTTGTTTTGTTGATACATTTAGGAATCCCCTTTTTATTTCTAGACTTCTGTCCTAGTCTAGTTGGGTATCTGGTTTTCTTTGAATGGCATTGTTTCAGTCTTGATTTTCATTTCTGCTGCAGTTAGGAATCTAAGTAAACAGGAAAGCATGACTCTTCAATATGGTCTGAATGTACAGTTGGTGGGGTGAAGATGAACTTTCCTTGTAAAGCTTGTCCATCATAGCTTGCCATAATGAATTCTGCAAGTATTTTTCAGCAGTTAAGTCTTCATTAAGATAAAGATGCCGATAATTCATAACGTATACTGAATCTGTGACTACATTCATTTTCTCAGATAGTAAATGGATTGAAAATATTTGCTGGGTTCATGGAAGAACATGTAACCTTTCAAAAAATAATCCTAATCTCTATGAACTGTATATGGTTAGGAGGCAAAGGAGAGTATTCTGAAAACTATTCTCAGCTCATTTGGCACTTCTATTTACTTTACGGAATTACTACCTTCTACAAAGTATTTACTGTCTTTTACACAGAATACTATATTTCTCACCATATTTTTTGAGATGTTTCAATCATATAGAAAATTAATAGACCAATGGGTAAGCCAACTTTCCAGAGTTGTTCAATCTTAATATTTTGCCATATTTACTTTATACCTTCTTTGCAAGTAACATTACTAGTATGCTGAATTTATTCTTTTTCTTTCCTAGACGTGTTGTTATACTTTTGTTACATATGTATGTATCCGTAAACAATATAGAGCATTACTTTACCTGTTTTTAAACTTTGTACAATGATATGATACTGTACCCATATTTGTTCGGAAGTGTTTTTAGTTGCTTAACATTATTTTTAAGAAGTAGCCTTATTGATTGTTCATCTATTTTAATTGCTGTGTAGTATTCCATTGTATGAATATACCAGAATTTTTTATCCATTTTCCTTTTGACAGACATTTAAGTTGTTTACATTCTTTTGCAATTCTAAACAATGCTACTATTAACTTTCTTATGCATGTTTCCTTATGTTCCTGTGGGAAAGCTTTTGGATATATACATAGGACTGGACTTCCTGGTGTTGGGTATCTTCAACTTTGCTAGAAATTGTTAATATCTGTCCAAAGTGGTTGTAGCGATTTACACTCCCCCTAGCAGTATCCTCCATTAAGTTTTCATCCAAGATATTAGTGTACTCTAGTTTTAAAGAAATGACGGTGCTTGCATCATTAAGGCACAAATTGCTTTGTTCATTTCTTTTATGCCTATATGCTTTTAAGTCCAACATAATTTTAGGGAGAAAGATAAAGGAATAAGGTCTAGATTGAACTAAATACTAATTCTCCCTTCTGCTATTGCTATGTTCCCTCAAGTACAACCTTACTTCTTGTTGTGTTTGTACTTGTGATGGAGACAGACCCTAATGAAGTAAATTGTTTACTGATTTTTTTTATTGTTTTTGTGTCAATAGATTGTCCGAGGATTAAAAAGTAAGCAGCATTGTTTGTTGGAGAGCCCTACAGAAAGTGGGAAAAGCTTAGTCTTACTTTGTGCTGCTTTAGCGTGGCAACAGTCTCTTCTTCGTGGTAAGTATTTGGTTGATATATTCAGCTTGATTATTGGGACTTGAAAAAAATATAATAAAGTACTTTTTATCCAGAATGATTCATTTAAAGAAATAGCAGTAACTAAGAATATACTTTTGGTCTTTCTTTTAATCCTCCCTGCTTGATATTTTAATGTCTCAATATAAACGAATACTCAAGTGGTTGTGCCTTTGTTACATTATTAATCTTTGACTATTAACTATAAACTCTTGGAAGAAACCGACCCTCCTTATGTGAACTTGGAGACAGAGGCCAAGGTGAAGCCTTGGTGCCCCTCCACACTAGTGAGCTGCAGAAGGGCTGCAGAGTCCTGTGAATCTTTGGCGCCCCTCCTGGCTCCCTCCCGAGTTGGCATTGCCTGCACAGAGGAGCCCAGCTCCTTACAACGTCATGCTGACGTCACTCATCCAGGCCTGTTTTGAGTGGTGGTCTGTGCTACCTGTCACCCCTTCTTGTTATTCTTCCATCTCTAAGTTTGTGCCTTAGGTTCATGTGACACCAGCCCACAGAGGTAATAGATATTATGTCATATACACTGGGCGACATCTCTAGGAAGTAGATTCTAGCCTGATCCCCATGGTGCAGGTTTAGAGACTGGGGAGGACCTGAGAGGTACAGGGACTTTCTCAGGATGAAGAACTGGTAAGAAAAAGGAGGTCTGCATTCATCTCTGTCTCCTCAAAGCTAGGACCCGACTTAGGGTTCCAGGGAGCTGTGGCTAGGGCTGTGTAGGCTCCTTGTGTACAGCTCAGGAGATGACATGGGGGAGGACGGTTAGCAGCCAGGGCACAGGGGGCAGCTCTGGACAAGTCTGATTGAGAGAAGGGGCCTAGGTAAAGGAGTCTTGAAAAAAGACCTCACTTCCTTGGTCATAGACCTCAAAAGATCTTAGAACTCTGGTAACCAGGCACCCACAGCCCCCCATCCAGCTCACTTGACTGGAGACAGTCAACAGGAAAAAATATTTTGTTGTTGTATCCCAACTTTTGGAGGATCTAGGCACAAAAAAACCCAGAAAGAGAAACTTTTTGGTCGTTGCTGACGTTGGCTCAGCCCTCATCCCCGACGCCTCTGGGTGTCTGGCAGGAGGCAGTGAAGGGTAACACGGGGCAGCCCAGGAAAGGCTAGTGCAGGCCAGGTCACAACTGTGATCCCACCTGATCAGCCCCACACCCCTTGTCCCTCATCTTGTGTGTGTGTGTGTCTGTGTGTGTTTGTGTGGAGGGGAGAAGGCAGGGTATGAGGGGCAGGCCATTCCTGGGCAGGAGCTGCTTGTTAGGTGTCGGAAGTGTGGTGGGCCTGTCATGTTCATAGCCCAGGTCATGGCTGGCAGCATGAGAAGGTGAGCTCCTCTACTCTTATGTTACTGAGCCATAGAGGTTTCATCTCTTTTCCTGCCTGACCATAGTTCTTTGCAGGGATGTCCCTCTGTGCCTGAACTGAGGAGCAGAATTTCTCTTGGGGGATGACCCCAGTGGCAGTGTGCAGGCAGCCCCTGATTCCTTCAGGCCCAGCTCCGGAGCAGTCTTTGCAGATCTCCAGTAAGAAGATCATCGAGGAGCTGCCCAATGGTTTCAATTTCACCAACTCACTAGGCAAGGGGAAGGTGCCTGAGGCCACAAACACCATCCAGTGCTGCTCTGAGATGAGAACAGGAACAGAGGGTCTCCACACTCAGGACCTTGAGATGACCAGGTTGGACCAGAACTAGAGAGTGACCAGACTGGGGCTGTCCCTTTTTCAAGCTAAAGGGGATGTACATGCAGGTAACCTTGCCTGTTTCGGAGCTGAGCTGCCATGACCCTCTTACCCTTGCCTGATGTGAGCTTCTGGAGACCACTGAGGCAGAGGCAGAGGGTAAGGGGGACTGCAGGCTGGATATTCCTGGAAGGGAAGTGGGATTTTTCCTTTGTTCAGAAGGACACATGGAAAGTCAGCTATGTGGGTGAATCTTTCTCTTTATCCCACTGTAGCGCCAGCTGCAGAGCTCCAGTCAGTGGCAGAAGCAGAGCAGTGGGCAGTGGTGGAGGTAGAGCTGGCTCCAGCTCTGTTGACAACACCCCTTCTAGCGTTGGAGCCAGAGTCACCTCCATCAGCAGTGTTGGAGCTAAAGCAAGGGCCAACATTGGCTCCAGCAGGAGTGGGAGCTGCTGAGCTGGAGTCACCTGGATCATCATTTCTAGTGGGAAGTCCGTCTCCACCTGTGGCTGTTAAGGAGCATGAGAAGAAGCCCAACCTCACGGCCTTCTCTCCTAAGCAGGTGGTAGAGCAGTTGACCGTGATGGATGCAGTGAGCAGCTGGGCTCTCAGGGCGGGGTGGAACAGGCCTTCCCTCTGCCATCGTTGCCCCAGTTCTGATCCAGACTCCCATGATCTGGGCCCAAATCCCAGCTCCACCCTTTACCAACCATATGACCTGGGCAACTCCCGGAACCCTCAAGCCTTTGCTGTCCACATGCAGACCGTAGAGGTGGACACTAACAGGACCTGCTCCACAGAGTGCCTGTGCTGGCTCCATGAGGTAGAAGAGATGGAAAGCTGGGCAGGGCCTGGCCCATCAGTGGTGGAGGGGAGCTCAGTGTGTGCAGCCAGGTCTACGGTGGCCCAGCCGTCTCCTCAGGAGGCTCAACAGCCTCAGGACTTGACACCTGATGTGTGCTTCACTACAAGGGTGACAGACAAGGCCAGTGGTTGTAGCTGCCACGGGGGAATGTGCATCAGAATGGAGAGTGGGACCAGAGTGGAGATCAGGGTGGTGGCAGATGCCCCCTTGGGATGAGCAGAGTTGAGCCATCATCTGGAGCTTGGAGTTAGCCAGGACGGGCTGGGTGCAAATACCCCTCTCCCTTCCCTACCGTGATTGGGCCCTGGGTCATCCTGTGTTGGGTACCCTCGGTGGAGAGAGAAGAAAACCCAGGGACTCTCACAAGGCTCAGGCCACATCCTGAGCTTCCTGAGCTCTAGCTGTAAACTGTGAAAACTGTGTGGGACTTTAGTGGCTGTGGACACAGAGGTGGCCTGTGGCAGGGCTGGATGACACTTCCCCTGTCCCCCAGGAGCTCTTCTGGAAGGTGGTGCCCTCTCAGTGCCTGGGATCCACCTGGCACAAGAAGAATAAGCCTGGCAGTGAGCACTAGACACCCACCATCCAGGCCACCATCGACCAGTTCAGAAGGGTGGCCAGCCTCGTCATCACCACCTGCCTCGGTGATGCGAGCATGACAGCCCAGTACAGGGCGAGGGTGGTAGAGCACTGGGTCCAGGTGGCCCAGGTGTACCGTGGGAGGCCCAGTGGAGCCCCTCTCTGGAGACTTGGGAACTGCCTCTCCACCTTTATCAGCTCCTAGGATTGAAGTGTGTGGTCTAAGCTCCTGCAAGTCCCTAGGCCCTTCCTGCCAGAGGCCTTGCTGACCTTGATTCCAGGTCCCAGTGGGAGGATGCTCACTTCCTACCTGGCTCCTTCCCTGGGTTGAGCTAAACTCCTCCTCCTTGTGAGTGTTACTTTCTGGGTCCTAAATGTCCTTCTGGGGCTCCCTGAGAATCTGTCTCATCCAGGAGGGGAGATGTAAATAGAAGGGGACTGAAGCTAGAGCAAGCGGGGCTCCAGTGCCCAACCTCACACCTCATTCTCTTCCCTTCCCCAGGAGTGTGAGATCTGGAAGAACTTCTCCTCGTCCCGCACTTTCATCTCTGCTCTGCAGAAAACCTCCACAAGCCACCTGAAGAACACACGGGGGTAAGTTTCCCTGTGGGTAGGCCTCTCTGCATAGGAGGACCAGGATGGATGGGGGATCTCCTGTATGTCTGCCATTGGTGCCTCAGTCAGCCGGGAACTCCTGGGAGGCAGCAAATGATGGGGACAGGGCCTGGGAGTGGGTAGTTGGTCTCTAAGTCTCCTGGTGTCCTTAGTGAACCAGTTCTGCTTCAGGACTCGGTTTCCCTAAATGTCAGCTATTGGGTTGAGCCACATTGGAGATTTTCAAGTGTTTATAGCAACAGAACTCTATGGTCAGTTGAAATTCATAGTGGTCAAAACAGAGCTGCTCTGTAGAGCTGGAGAGTGGAGACCCCAGTGACCAACAGGAGAGCCCCCTCCCAGTCCCATGAGACCTTAGTGCTCAGAGGAGCCCAGTGAGAACACTCCTCCAGGCAGGTTGAATCTCTTGGGTTGTCAAAGAAAAGGGATTTGCACTCAGACCCCTCACATTATCCCTAAATTTATCCTTCCCTCTTTCCCCTCCCCTAAGGTAAAGCTCTGAAAAACTTAAGGAGCTCTATAGCCAAGATGAGTCCTTGAGCAGAGAACTGATGACCAAGATAGAGTGGAGGCTACGAGTCTGGAAAAAGAGGAAGGGGGAGAGGGGCAGGGTTACTGGGCAGGCTGTGGTTTTGATAGTTTCTCACTTGAACTTTCTCTGAAACATTACAGTCTATCTTGTCCAGGTTAACAAGCAGAGGGATCTGTTCAGCTCATGGGCAGCAGGGTGCCATTTTTGGGCAGGAGGCCCTGGTCATGGGACACAGTGGTGTTGGTTGGGCTGTTCCAGGAGGAGTGGCTGAGCTGGTGCCATCAGCAGGTCTCTGGCTTCCATGCACGTCCATCCTGCTGGATGTAGCTTCTTCCAAGCTGTTGCGGTGGGTTTAGCCCTCAGCCTTAACCTGTCCTCAGGAAGCCAGGCCCCTGCTGCTCCTTCTGTCTTCACCACGTCTCCAAGGGGAGGACACCCTGCCTGTCCCAGGGACATGCATGGCAGAGGATTCCCATGGTCCAGGTGGACAAACAGGCTGCTCATCCTTGGGCCTGAACGGCTAGACCAGAGACAGATGTGTGTGCTTTCGGGGACCACCCCCGGACCCTTAGAGCAGTCACTCGAGTCAACCACAAGAGTCTCATCTGAGTGCCTGGTTGGCAATGACATATGCCCCCAGGGGCTTATGAGAAGCATCTAGACAACTCATGGATTCTTAGTGGATCCTGCTGAAAGGACGTTAGGAGCTTCACGTAAATGAGGAAGCAAAGCGTCCTGTCACCACCTTCCCTGTGGATCAGAGGTGGCACATTGGGGGTTCAGTTCCTGAGTGGATAAAGAAAGAGTTCAGGGCAGGGGAATGTCCTGAGGGGTTCCTTTGGGAGGAGAAGGCTTTGGCATGGCCTCTGGCCAAGCCTGGGGGCCAGACACTCCACGAGACTGGGGCAGGCAGGAGCCATGCAACCAGACGCCCAAGACACCCCGTCCTCTCCACTGCTCGGCCCAGGACCAAGCTGTGAGAGCTCAGAGGACAGGACTGTTGTCAGTGGTGGGGCTGCGGGTTCGGTGAGGATGTGGGAACAGGGCATCTGGCTGGGAGGGGCAAGCGGCCTCTCCTCTTTGGGCCCCTGAGCAACTCACTGCCCCTGTTTGGGTCTCTGTCTCCTCATCAGGGAAGGGAGGGATGGTGATTGTGTGGTGCAGGCCTCACAGGGTGGTGATGAGTTAAGAGGGTGGACAGGACTGTGGGAGCTTTCTGCCTGCTCCACCTGGAGGGGTGAGGGCAAGCACAATGATGACAGTCATGTGACACTGAGTCATCAGGAGTACTTGTGAGGTAGCTGGAGTTCTCACACCTTCCATATGAGAAAACAGGCTCAGGGAGGCCAGACAGAAAGCCCAAGCTCACACCCAGAGTGAAAGTTGGAGCTGGGCTTGTTCTAGAATCACAACATCTTGGAGGATGTATTGGCATTGGTACCAGTTGACTCGAGTCAGATGTCCAGGTTCGGAGGCCAGTGGTGCTGGAGAGAAATGGGGTGAGGGGAGTATGGCCCGTTGACACTCTCCTCGACCCTGGCAGGAGGGGCCCTCCACGTTTACCCCCCCGCAGATCAGCCCCAATAGAGTGCAGGAGAAGCAGCAGCAGCAGCAGGTGAGTGTGCCTGTGGGGGAGGCGCTCTGCCCTCCCAGCTGGAGGCCTCAAATCAAGAGAGGACGGTCCTTCCTCTTGCTGCCACAGTGCCTGAATCCCCCAGTAGAAGTGACCAGGAGGAGGGCCTGGGAGATCTGGTGCAGGATGGTTGTTGTGGGGAGGACCAGGGACCGCATACCCTGTGATTTGCCAGAAGCCTCCCCTGGGAGGTGAGGAGGAGGAGTGTGGTGTTCTTGGGGTGTGAAGGGAGGAGGAATTGAGGGGAGGCTGCTAAGGGTCCTAGGCTGCTCCCCGTGGGAACCCTGGGGTGGGCCAGGAGGCTGAGGGTGAGGACTTTTCAGGGGAGGGTCTGCAGGGGGCCGACTTGAGAGCAAGGACTCATCCCACCCACACTCTGATGTCACAGAGTGTCATCCCCTATATTGGCACTTTCCTTGGTCACCTGCTGATGCTGCACCTGCTGATGGGTGATAATCTCGAGGTGGGTGCACCTGAGGACCAAGCATTGAGGCCCAGGATCCTGAGCATTGGGATGTGGGAGCCCCTGAACTGAGCTCTGAGCTCTCAGCACTTGGTACATCTCTCCTGAGAGCCTCACAGCTGCCTCTGGGAGCTGGGGCATCAGGCACATCTTAGGGATGAGTGAACAGAGGTTCCACCTGAGACACCCATTCCGGTTCCCCAGGCTGGGGAAGCTCAGAGCTGCCTGATGGCACAGCTGCGTGAGGTTTTATCTGAGCTGGACTCAGCCTCTCCCTCCCATGCTGCCCGTGGAGGGAGAGAGGATTCGGGCCCCTCCAAGTCAGGCAGCACATAAGTGGCTGAGCAGTCCCCTCTGCCTGAGGCCTCAGCCTCCAAGTCTGTCATCAGAGAGGGTTGTGCTGCCACGTCCCTTAGCCTCTCCCCCATGTCCCCCTTCTCTGGATCCCAGAGCCAGGCCTAGGTCCAAGTCCTGTTTTCTCTGCATGCCCGGCCCCCTCTGGGGACCTGGCAGTAGTGCAACATGAGAAGGGGTGGGCATAGGGGGCTAGTCAGGCTAGGGGGCTCTGTCTGATGGACTCTGGCTGTCTGCCTTCCAGGAGAATGAGATCAACCTGACAAGAGGACTGAAGTGAACAGCTGCCGCACCCCCTTCAGGGGAGGGGAAGGAGGAGGAATTCAGAGACCCTCTGGACAGAACAGTCCCTGGCTCCACCCCCTGTATCTTACATTGAGTGGACGAGTTTGATAACAGAGAAGTGGGAGACCCATCCAGTTGGCAGGTGGGTTGAGAGGAGGATGGCATCAAGGAGAAAATCCTGGAGGAGGCGCTGCTTATTCCCATTCTGAGAACAGGTAAAACCTGGTAGGAACTGGAGGGAAGGACAGTTCCCAGGACTGGTCCCTGCCCCACCCCTGACACCCGACAAGGCCCATGCAGCATCCCTCACCCAGGCCCTAACTTCAGCCTCTCATTCCCTCTGGTCCCAGGAATACCCAGTCATGAGGGAGATCCTGCTGCTCCAGGTGGCCACAAAGAATTACAACCTAGAGCCCGAGGAGCGATTTGGGGCCTGGTTCCAGGACATGGAGCTGCTCAAGGAGAATGATAGGTGAGGCCGGACAGGAGTTGGATAAGGGCAGGGGTGGACTCTCCCTGTTGGCCAGTCCAGAGATCCTGTCTCCGTGGCCCCCCACTCAGCCCCAGGCCTTATTGCATGGCGACCTCTGGGACACTCAGACTCCAGCTGCTGGGCAGGCAGTGAGGGGACACCTGAGGTGTGGTTTCTCTTAGGTTCACAGGAGCCTCTCTGTCCTGGAGCTACAGCCTGTCCTGCGAGCTGGACCCCCAGACCTAGTTGGCCAGCAGAATACTCAAGGCGAAGAAGAACCCGCCATCATCAAGGTCAGGGGTGAGTGAGTGTCTGGGCCGGGGTGACTGACTTCTATAGGTTCAGTTAGGCTTCGGGCTAAGCATGGCCTTGGGTAGTCGAACAGCTGGCACTGGGATCCCAGCTGCACTACTGAGCAGTCCTGTGATTGGGGTGACTCTCTTCAGCTTCCTGAGACTCCATTTCCCCCTCTGTGAAATAGGTGATACTAAATGATCGCTCGAGTGGCAGGGACAAATGGGGTACTGGTGGCTGACAGCACTGAGCACAGGGTCTGGAGCACCCAGTGCAGTGGGGACAGGGTGGGGGCCATGATTCTTCCAGGCCACCATGATAACCCGACTCTTCTACTCAGTCCCCAGACCCCAACAGTGAGCCCCATACCAGTGGCCGATCACAGCCCCATCCTCAGCAGCGGGGACACAGCTGGGAGGCTTGGGATACACTGGGCCAGCTCCTCCCACCTGATGGGAAGGGGAGCATTGTAAGCTGATTCCTGCGACCCCTGACGCCCAAGAGAGAGGGGACACACCCACCTTAGCTCCCTGATATCTCTACCCCAGCAACTATTCACCCACTGGGGAGGCACAGAAGTTATTTGTTGTAAACAATAAATGCCATATTTGAATATTATATTAAAGTCCTGTTCCCTTTACAGTCTGGGAGTTGTGGTGTGGTTCTCTCGCTTTCTGTAGGCATGTAAGTGAGACACTGAATCTCACATTTCTCCTTGAATCACGAACTCTTCCGGGTCATCAGCTTATTGTATGTGGGAGAAGGGAGAAGGGCCAGCCCCTTCCCTGGCTAGTGGGGACACCCCCAAATCCCCCTAATTCCGAAGACCAGTTAATTTCAGTATCATTCAACTCCTCCAGGAGCAGACATGGCCCCCCGCCCGTTCTCTTGGGATTTAAATGTTGAAGGTACTTTCACAGGCAGAGCAACAACCACTGAAATGTGGGTGTCTTTAAAACAGCACTACCCAGGACCATGTCGTGCCACAGGCAGGGGCTGCCTTTCTACATTCTTGAGGAACAGGGAACATTTTCTGCTTCTCTTGTTGAGATTTCTTTTGACTAAATTTTAGGAACTTGTAGTTTTCTAGTTCAATCTCTGGAATTGCATCAGCTCTAAGTGGGGAAAACAATGTAAAAAGATCAAAACGTGCACTTGGAGAGGACAAGGCCCAAGGAAGCTCATTTGCAAATGGACTAAAGACAGGAAGGATCTAGCTCCTGAGGCCCCTCTAGGGGCTCCCTGTTCACCCCTGACCTGGATTTGAATCCTGCTGTGATCCTTGTCCAAGACTCTGAATTCCTTTTCCTGCTTGTTTTGTATCCAGGCGGAAAGATTTGTGATGCAGCTTTTAAGGCTACTGCTGGGCCTCGTTCCATAAACATGACTGCTCCCTGTGAACTAGGATTTTCAGCACCCCTGCCTTCCTTAAGCAATTCCCTTTAGGGCAGAAATTCCCTAGAAGGTCCCAAGCCTCCTCTCTGGCTTGGCCAGAGGATCCCCGGTGAGCTCTACTTTGACAGTATAAGGGACCATAATCCTGGCCAGTGAGTGACTCTACACTGGCCCTTGCTGTCCAAGGTGACATCTGAGCCCGTGTCATTCTTAGGTCCGTGATCTTGGACAATCCTCCAGTTTACATACTAAGTGTTGGTGTTACCAACTCGTCCAAATGGGGCAATTGGGCCCAAGCCCTTAAAATGTGTCACCCCTGGGTGGTTGTGTTTTTTTCCCCAATCCTGTGCTGTGGTTACATTATCACAACCTCCTGGGTGTGAAGACTGTTTGGAGCTTTGAAAGACGAGGTATGACAGGGGTGTGGGGGGCTCCAGCAGGGAATGCCACTGAACTGATGGTCCATGGACGTGCATGAACACAGCCTTATCAATTAAAATACTGAAATGCTTCCCATCTGGTGCTGAACAGACACTGCTCTGAGCTCACACAGAGAACCCACCCCATGACTAGGAGATTTCAAATGGTTACCAAGTGGCATTTTGAACCTCATCACTTGGGAACACCCTGTAAGACAAGGGACAGATGAATCGCTTGGCACTTGTGAGGTATCCCCTCCTTTCTGATGGCTGCAAGTGTCACCCAGACACACAGGCTGCACTCTGCCAGGGAAGCCTTGTCAGAACAGCCAGAATTTGAGGATGAACCCTGGTTCCCGTCATCTCAAGACCTTCCTGACATGGCACAGCCACCCAGGAAAGTGATTTGGTAATGGAAATACTGGGAAGGCCGTACTTTCCCTCCAAAGAGAAAGAGAAGTGCCAACAGTGAAAGCTTGATCCCTCAAATAGACAACTAAATCCCAACAAGCAGTGGTTTCTTTCAGCATTACTGATGCTGAAAAGTTCTCTTTCGGTAATAGCACGATCCCCCAACTGCCATGTCCATTTCCATGAATCACATTTCCAACACATATGGATCTAAAAAACTGTGGGAAATCTGGTATTTCCTTAGATGCAACTCTGAATTGGCATGCAACAGAGAACAGAAAAATGGAGACCTAGAAGTAAATATCTAATTTGAGAACGTAGACACAAAAGTGATTTGAAATAATATTTTGGAGTCTATTGGAATATTACACAAAAAGAATAATCCACTTTATGTAGGTTTTACTGTGACTGTGATGGGAAAAGCTGAATCATCCCGTGACGTTGATAACTGGCTGCTGACTTTAAAATACAAATAAATATTGTACATAGTAAAGGAAAATGAGAAAACAGCATGAAAAAGGAAGATCTTTCTCTCTTCACCTGAAACTCAACCTCTCACCTCAGAAAGAAACCTCTATCTATATTTTCTATGTCACGCAGCAGAGTTTAATACAAGAAAAGTATTGGTATATTTTAAAAGTTCAAGAGCTCAAAGCAAGGAAACATTAGGGACGCAGCCATGAGACCTCACTGAGGTACCTGCTCCATTTCATCTGCTGTCAGGATGGCCTTCTTGGCCCCTCACTTTCTCTGCCTCACTAGCAAGTCTGTCCGCCATCAGTGCTATCACCAGTATCGCTCCTGTGCTCTTCACTGCCCTTTCCTCCTTCCTGATACCTTCTTCAGTCGTCAGAAATTGTTGGCAGTCGAGCTGTGGAATGCCCATAGCAGCTCCTGGAATCATCTCTGCCAAATCTGAAGACCAGCAGGAGTGCTCAAGGGACCTGGAATGCAGACCACCTGCGAGCACACCTGGCAGGGATTCACCTGTGTGACTAGGTGCAAGTTTTTGCAATGCTTTGGCCAGATTGAAAGGACTTACGAGTTGTCCTGCACTACTGCAGGCCTGGAGTCCTTGCGGTCTCTCGGCCCAGCAGACTTGGTGGGGCTGGTCCAAGGAATCCTCCCAGAGACCCGTCATTGCCAGCATGTGATGGCATTCTAGTCATCGTCCTCTTGAATATGTCACTGGACATCCTCAAAGGCATGGAGATGCTTAAACCAGGCTATGGTTTGGACTGGTTTTCACAGTTATGCTCCTTCCTCTGCGAAGACATGACTGTCATCCTTCTTATCATCCTTCTTTTCCTCTTATCCTACAAAAACCAATCATGAAAGTGGGTCAAATGATAAAAGAAGCCTGCCTTTTTAGGACAATTATCCTGGCTGTTTTGTACTTCCACCCCCTCTCTATCCTCTGGGGATAGATCTGACCTGTGTCCTGGGATGTCATCAGGCAGATTTGCATCAAGAACAGAAAGCTCAAGGTCAAAATTCAAGGCTACTCCAGATCATTTCTCCCCCTCCATCCTGTTAACACCCCCTCCTTGTTTGAGTGTGATTCTATTCTCTTCTTGTCCTTGTCACTCTCAACCGCACAAGTCCTGGCACTCCCATTCAGGACAGTCAGTCCCCAGTCCTTACTAAAACCCAAATCTTACCATTTCTGTGTTTTCTGTCTACTCATTTGCTTAATCCATTGACCACTTGTTGTTCATAGAGGTTAAATCAATAGTGATATTATCAACCACCCCCTGTTATCGACTTCCGCCAATCTCCCAGATGTTCACATAATCCTAGTGGTTATGTTCAAAAGTAAATAATTCAGAAAACATATTCACCCACCACAAATTCCTGTTCCCTAATATTTTTATTCAAACACTCATACAGTAGATACCTGTCCCTCAAGATCAGAAGTAATGCCAGATCACCAATCCTCACCTTAATTTCCTCCTACACCTATCTAATCCTGGATTCCATGGACTACGATCACAATAATTTCCTTGGAAATATAAAAAATTCCTTACCACTTATTTATTTTGTAAACCTCCAAACCCAGAAGATCCCGATTATCTGCCATGCCGCAGCTACTGCTGGTCTTATAACAAGCTGAAGAAAAAGCACGAAACATGACCTTTTGGTACCACTGTAAACACAAAACCGTCTGCATCAACTGGGAAGCACCCATAACGCCTGGAAATTTTGTTCTCCTTTTTTTCTGTTGGCTCAATAACAAAAAGACAAGTCAATTTAAAATGTGGGCAAGAGATCATAATAGACTTTTTCCAATGAAGATATACAAGTGGCCAACAGGTGTATGAAAAGGTGTTTGGCATCGTTAATCATCAGGGAATGCAAATCAAAACCACAATGAGGTATCACTTCACACTTGTTAAGATGGCGATAATCAAAAAAACTAAAGATGACAAATATTGGTGAAGATGTGGAGAAAAGGAAACCTTGTGGGAATATAAACTAGTACAGCCATTATGGAAAACAGTATGGAGGTTCCTGCACAAAAGAAAACTAGCATATGATCCAGCAATCCCACTTCTGGTGTATACCCACAGGAATTGAAATCAGGGTCTCAAAGAGATATCTGTACTCTAATGTTCATTGCAGCTAATTCACAATAGCGAAGATATGGAAGTAACCTAAACGTCATTGATGGATGAATGGATAAAGAAATGGAATATTCGTCAACCTTGAAAAAAGAAGGAATTCCTGCCATTTTTGACAACATGAGGGACCTAGAAGATATTATGCTAAGTGAAATAAGACAGACAGAGAAAGGCAAATACTTATATGTGGAATGTAAAATTGTCAAACTCATACAAGCAGAGGCTAGAATGGTGGTTGCCAGGGGCTGGAGGGATGGGGAAATGGGGAGCTGATTATCAAAGGATACAAAGTTTCAGTTATCAAGATAAATAAGTTCTGGAGATGTAGGATATTGCGTAGTGCCTTCAGCTAACAAAACTCTATTGCATACATCACATTTGCTACTTGAGTAGATACTAAGAGTTCTTACCACAGAATGATAGTAATAAAGGAGGTGAGAGAAAACTTTGGAAGGTGATGAATTTGTTTGTGGTCTTGATGGTGATGACAGTCTCAAGGGTGTATACTTATGTCCAAATTCATCAAGCTGTATATAGAAAAATATGACACCATCGTTGATTCTTCTGCACCTTGAAATATGCCATGTCCTCATAACAAGAGAAAAATATTTGTAACTATGTATAGACGAATGTTAACTGGACTTATTGTGGTGATCATTTCAATATATACTCAAACATTGAATCATTACGTTGTACCCATGAAACTGAGATAATGTTGTATGTCAACTTTACCTCAATAAAAAAAAACACAACAGACAAAACCATTTGAATATTGTAAATGAGTTCAGTGAATCCCTGAAAGTGCCCCATTCCCATATGAGAGTTAAAGGAAGCAGAGAGGATGAAGTAAATGGAAGAAAGTTGTATAAAACAGTATTCAAATTAAAATCATTTAAGTTGCTATCAGCTCTTTGTGGCAAAGTTCTGTGCGCACTAATCTTCTTTCACATTTTTCCTGGAAATCATACTTTCAGATCCAACCCATAACAGTTTCATCATTTGCTCTAATAAGACAATTTCAACTTAATAAATAAAACCAACAGCATCCCTTATGTATGAATAAAGTTAGTGAACTTTACAGAGAAAAGAGCATGTTTGCACAATCTCAATAAAGGAAACAGAAGAACCGAATGATGATCAAGTCTCATTCAAGCTTATCTTTGAAAGTCAGTAAGACCAGGTTATCTTTTCAAGGATGTGTGTAGAGCTGTCAGCCCTGGGAGATAGAAATAGTGGCCTACTCTGGAACAAAGGGCAGGCTTGCTTACTGCCCAGTATAATAAAAATAACACCCTCCAGGACAAAGGTTAGCAGACATCCTGCCCCTTATCAAAGATTTGAGTTCCTTAGGCTCTGAGATCTTGCAACCCTCTGCATGTCACCTGGCCCACTGTGTATCACCCTGTAGGAAGTGAGATTTAGTGAGCCGGTGCAGATGATGATACTCTGGCCACTGCTATTGCTGTGTCATTGAGTCCTTTGTCTCTGACCCATGGGTCTTGTGTCTTTTGTCAGCATCTGCTAAACCATTGTAGGCTAACTTATTAGCTTGCAGGTAAGGTAAAATATCAGACCTTTCACAGTTCCCGACAAGCCCTTAAAATAACTAGTAGTCTTAGGAACAGAGAGCTATCCAGAACAATATGCATGGATGGTCTTCATAGAAGACTTCATGCAACCAAAACTTTAATAAGTCTCTCTAATCTCCTTTATTTCTACCCCAATTAGAAGGAGAGGCACCAAGCTATTACAGACCTAGGGCTTGTGCAAGCCACCTGGAGACGTAGTGACCAGAAACTTCCCATGGGGAGCAAAGACAGATGGGCATATTTCCAAAATGGACCCATATGCCTCCCTATCATCCAAAAGACAGTACATTATCTTAATTTATGATGATTTGAGTCATTGAAATCTTGTGATGGGCCAAAGATACACTTCTAAGAGGAATGAGGCACATAGCAGTTGTAAGCAGATTAACACGCTTGGGGAATATCAAACGCCGAACTAAACGCAGTGTTCTAATCAATTATAAGGTAAAACATATTTAATAAGGTCAATTAAATGATATTTAACGGTATCCTTGATTATTACTCTGCAATAATGAACAAGAAACTCATGTAGATAACTACAATTGGTCTTACTTTAAAATATGGTAGTCAGGACTGTTTGAGATAAACTGGAGATAAGGAAAGGGAGAAATAGATAAAAGTTAGCTGCTCTGAAGCCACTGTCAAGACCCCTGGATCTACATGTAACCCAGGAGATCGAGGCAGACGGCTGTGTACCTAGATCCTCCTGCACTGTGGTTCTTAGGGATGTCACGGAGCTGAAGCAGCTTCCTGAATCGTGTTTACACGTCCATGTGTACAATACCCCTGACCATAGGGATGAACCACCATTCAATCATCTCTTACACCCCCCTAATTAACAATTAGGTTTCAAAATCATTGTATCATTACATGATCATTTATTCCTCAAACCTGTGGGATGCCGAGCTAAAAGAAAATTATATTTCAATGGTTTCTTTTCTTTGAAGGACCAAGATGTTCTTTCACATTTGGAATCCGGGTTAGAAGATAAATCCATCAAATCAATGGAAACAACTGAAGAAATGGACAGAGGGATACTTCATTCATATATACACAGTTTGCAGTGTGGCAAAACTAGAGTTATATTTTTAAAAATTAGAATTTTTTGAAATTTTATAGATATTAAAGACTTTGTTCTGCTTATACTCCCTTTGGTTTACCAAACCAAACGCACTCTTTAATGGGCGTTTCTAGTATTGAGTGCTAATAACTGCAACTTTTTTAAATTCTTATTTTTCCCAGCTCAAAGACCAAGGGCAGAGGTCATCAAGAGGTCAAGTCTAATCTACCTACAGATGTGGCAGGATTAACTATGGATGTTCAAGCCAGACATTGCCAGCAGAACCACATCTCTTCACCCATAGGTGAGGTTTTACAAGTAATGACAGGTACTGAAGGATATCAAAGGAAATTCTTTATTAAGAACCAAAGTTATAGATTCCTATCTTGGGTTCATTACTTTGAATTTTTGAACCAAATCATATATATCGATTGGACCATGTTCAATTCTATGATCTTTAGAAGATGCAGCCTATAGGTGAAGAGAAATAAATACAACACCAATATCTTACACTCTCTGAAGCACAACTGAGAGCCCCTGGAGTCAGAAGTTTTCAAGACAAGAAAACGTCATCCTTCATTTGAACAGAAAGAGTAGAGGCTATTCAAAGATTCAACTTTAAATTGTTAACATGACTTGTTAGAATGTGATGGAGCAACCATAATACCTTCTAAGTTTCATGATTTTTCTCCAGAATACTGAGATGGATGACCTTGAAGTGCAGCTTCCCCATACATGTCGTTATTCAGTGATAAAATTAATTTCCCTATAAAATAATTACCACAAAATTGTTACAAATATATCATAGTCTCTGACTAAAAGGAAACAAAGCAAATCGAGGAGTTGAAAGCAGTGTAATAAATTCCACACAAGGATCTTATAGCAGCATTATGTATAATAGTGAAACTGGATGTAATCCCTTTGCTATCAAAGAACATATAAACAGATCATGGTATGCCTATTCTTTGGAATACCTCTAAAACTTCTAAAAAGGTAAGTTAAAATGATGTGCACTGATAAGGAGAGAGGTCTATGATATATGGCTTGGGAAACAACAAATTGAAAAACGATGTAGTTATGTAATTTATGTTTAAAAAAAAACTTTGTGTATTTACAAATTCATAGGAAATTTCCAGAAGAAGTCACAACCTCTTAACAATAGTTCCTTCTGAGTAGGATAGTGAGTTTTCAGGGAAGGGGATGAAAGGGGAATGTTTCACTTTACATAGATCAGTGCAATTTGACTTTTTTTACAGTGTGTACTTGTTTCATAGTTAGAAAAATGAGTGATGTGACCGTTTGGTGCAGGGCAACACTATGATGTTCACCAGTCTCTGTTCTCTATGTTACTGCACAGCATGGACTGTAGGAGAAAGCCCAGAGGAGCAATGAAGACAAAGAAGACATGACACCTGCAAAAAGTCAGTGGAGTATTTCTCCATAAGATACCTTCCAGGTGAGTGACGGTCAGTATCTTCCACTGCTTCAGCTCTCGCCATGAACCTAGAACCTGCCCAGGGTAAGCCGGAGGACCATGCCCGCTAGTCCACTCCCTGCCCGGAGCCTGTTTGTGCAGGGTGACTGCCATCAAGCAGACAATGGACTCAGGATGGAGCGTGTGCCTTTGGGGAGGCTGGCAGAGAGGCATAAAGTGGAACACCAGCTAAGTGCACACACCTGAGAGGCGGAGCTCCAGGTGGAGACACAAAATGTACAAAGAAACTGTGAAGTGAAGGAAGCTACTCCATCTCTCTGAGCTTCAGTGTCCCCCCTGTAATGTGTGGATCACAGGTCTACTTCACAGAGCTGTTGGGGAAGATACATAAAAGTTCCTGTGACAGCCAGTGTCACATTATTAACAAAGTCATATCTGACTTCAAAATAATCGATGAAAAGAATAATGTTAATGAGACCAAAGACGGGATGCTCAACTTCGTAAGCAGCCCCAGCAGCATGAGAATGAGAGGAGCTCCGAGAAAGCAGGGTTCTTCACAGCTCCACTGGAGACGATGAACACGGGCTACACCAGGATAAGTCGCTGTTGTACAGTGACTCGTGTAGTGAGGGTGGGTCCCTAAAGACACTGTGAAATCCAGTTACACACAGTGGCTCCTAGGAAACAACTACAAAGCAATCAACTCAGCAGATAGGAATGGGAAGGGGGCGAGCATAGGAGGGTCAGAGCCACAAAATCTGACGGAAGACACTGAACCACGAGCGCTCAGCTCTGTCAACAGCTTCTGTGGTTGCACCAGGAGATCAAACGTCTGAGAGAGCCATTGTGGGGACTGCTGGGAGCACAGTGGTCACTGCAGCCACAACCCAACAGCAGTTGCATCGGGGCACACAGACCCCGAGACATTCCTCTCCATTAATCCTTGTTTCAAGATGATGAATATCCTCATGTTACAATGTCTCCTTCCAACCCTTGTGGAGGAGTGTCATCAGAACCCCCTGAAGAGGTCACAGGCCAGAGTAGGATGGAACACTGGGGGCTGGGGGAGCGGCGTTGCACCTGACAACACGGACTATCACCCGGGTCTATTGAACACGAGAGAAGGACCCGAGTATGTGGTCCAACGAGAATTCCCTGTCTTGCCACATTCAGAGATACTGCAGAGTTTCTCGTCCGTTCTTTAAAAAAATGTTAAAGAATTCATGTCATTAATTCATAGCGAGGCAAATTCTTCACATACTGACAGGGTCCAGTTTCCATGACCAGCTTATTCAGTTGTTTTGATAATACCCCACATTCAGGAATTGGAAATGTAACCTATTGGGATGTGTAATATAAACAAGGACTTTTTTTCATGGAGATCAACACCCAAAGTTTTAGGGAGGACATAAATCGTGAAAGCTGCTAACCATTCCTCCACAGGTTTCAATAAGACTTTTAAGTTAATTTACCAATCTCAGGAAAAGATAACTTTTCAATTCAAATTTTTTTTTATGCATTCAAGCGTACAATACAGCCAAGAGAATGAGCATTAAAAAATTAACAAGAAGGTCTTGCTTGCATTTCATCTTTTGCAAATAATCAGGATATTTTATGCTCTGTTCCTTTCACTGCTGTAATCAATTTTTAAAGAATACGTTACATCTGACTATCCCTGGGCATGTTTATCCTGGAACCTTGCCGGAATCCAAAGCAGAGATGTTAAAGCTGACGGGTTTCAAATGCTGCCCAGGTGTTGTCTACCATGAACATGCCTCTCCCAAAGCAGGACTACCGGTCTCTTCCTGAGGGATCAGAGTCATCACTTATGTCCCTGAGAGACTGGCCACTCAGGCCTGAGCTGAGATTAGGTGATCAATCTAAAGGGCAAAATGCTTAAGCTATTCTCATCCTAACGATGCTGTTTTGGAGGCCTCTGCACTGGAATAGGTTAGTGAAAACGGCCTACTAGATACTTGCCTGGGAATTGTGTTGTTCTCCTCTGCCCTTAGCAGATCCTGGGGAAACCAATGATTAACCTCACGGATGCTTTAACTTCCACATCTGTGAAAAAGGCAAGCAACAGCCAATGTTACCACTTTGCAAAACTCCAAAGTTGTGCATCCAAGAGGGAACACAAGGGTGAATTTCTCCCAAAAGCTGATGAAATGATGGCACTTTGGCTGGAGAAGGCAGAGGGCAGCAGGCAAAGTGGAAAGTTTCTGGAATGTCTAACCAGTTCCCATAAGCAGTTTAGAGAAACACCTGGCCTTGGATTAGGTAGGAGGCTGTGGAAGGACCCACAGGTACACAGGGGGGAGGAGGAATCAAGCAAAGGAGGGAGGCGGTGGGGAAGAGGCGCCAGTCTGGGCTTCAATTTTGGACAAAAGCAGTTACACGCTGCAGGCCCGCGGCTTCCCATGCAGCCGCCACACCCTCCTGACTCCCTGGTACTTTTCGTCTCGTCACATCCCTCTGGGAATCAGTCCACATGGAGCGGGTGCAGGACCTGAGTCCTGAGTCAATGGTTTGGCCCTCGGCCAAGCTCACACCGCCCTGCTCCTCCCCCCAGGGCCAGGCACCGCCCTGTGCCCAGAGCATCCTGGGCGTTCTAGTCCTGCAGCCCTACAGGTTGCCAGCTGGGAGCGGTTAAGAGAGAAAAGCTCCCAGCATGCACAGCTCCTGGCCCCAACTCTTGCCTTGTCCTTCGGCCCCTGGGCCCCACCCCTCTGCTTCTCCATCCCACCCTCTTCCCCACCTGTTCTGTATACCACGCCCAATCTCCATGACCTGCCCACCCCCCAGAGTATGCGCAGTGTGGTTGGGCTGCATCCCTTGAGGCCGGGACTCAGATAGGGGTGGGGCTCACCAGCCTGGCTATTGCTGAGGTTGCCTGCAGCCCTGGTGGAAGCCCCCTGGCCAGTATTTGAAATGTAAATTCAATATCTAAAATGGAAATATCGGGTGCCTGGGATCCTGGAATTTGCCTTTTCAATGCCACCTGTCCTACCATCCCCCCTATCTCTCCAAGCTGCCATGATCCTCCCTCTGGAACCCGTGGTCAGGGTCGCTGCAGAGATCCTCCCTTTGGACCCAATCTGCCTGAAGGGCCCATACCTTGGTCAGGAGTCTTAGAAGGACTGCCCTGAGCCATGTCATAAAAAGGAGAAAACATCACATTGGACAGCCCCAATACCTGCATTATACAGACAGGAAACTCAGGTGCACTGGTAAGTGACCCCTAAGCCACTTCAGGGGAACACATGCATGCCCCTATTTCCACGCTGCACACAGGCTGGTTCACTGGACTTTCTTATCCGAGTGTGGACCTCCTGGCCTCGTTAACATAGGCAACAACACCGAAACTTCTCATTGGTCCTTCCCACAGTGTTAGGCAAGTTTGTGCAGGAAGGTAATATGCAATTTCTGCTCTAATATAGGGCTGGCTCCTTGGGAACTAGTTTTAATATTCCTGTTTAAATATACCTGCAGAATCACAAAATAATTAAGCAAAATAATTTGTTGCTGTGGAGGGTTATGGTGATAATTCTCTGAAGTCGTTTTTCCATTTAGCTTTTCTGATTGACTCCAAATACTACAGCACCACACGCTTCTTAGACTGGTGGATGCACAGCTCCACTTCTTTCCAGGGAGAAAGCACAACAGCAGAATATCCGTGGCCTGACTTTCTGGGGCACCAGTATTACTACAAGATTTGGAAGAAGCAAAGTTAGGTCATTTCCAAGGTAAGGAATTAAAAACTTAACACTAAGATGAGGTGGGAAAGTCATATGCCATTAATAATTGTCAGTAATCTGTGCCTGAAATGTCAGACTTTCTCTGAGAAAGAACTCTGAGACCCTATTTCCCATTGTTTTAAATAGGAAAATCTAGAAGGCATAGCAAATCTATCGAAAAACTATACCAATTTCCTAAGTCACAATATGACACCTAGACTTAAGTTACGAACATCATGTGCTCCTCATTTTGTTCCTTCCAACCCAGTCCCACAGGTCTTGAGTGCATGCTGTGAACACGGCACTGTGCTAGGTCTCGAGGCCTTGGTGAGCATCGTGGTGGGGGTGGACCTGGCTGGAGAAAGATGACATCATGAAATCTCAAATCCATGCCACTTACAAAACTGAGGCAAAAATGGAAAGACCCAAGGGACCATGCAAGGATGAGGGCATTAATAGATACTTGGAAGTATTAAAATCCATCTAATGGTGTCATGAGTGAATGTGTTCCACTTTAAAACAAAACACTGCTGTTATTCTGAGATATTGAGTTAGTATCTTTGTGCAAATATGCAGGATTTAAAATGATTATTGACATATAACATGCGTACAGAAATATATGCAGGAGTCATCCACGTAAATCACAAAGAATTATTAAAAAGTGAACACACTTGTGTGACCAAGAACTAGCACCAGCTTTACTCAGGCCCCGACAATCCCTTTCTCCCTATTTCCTCCCCAAAGGTAACTGATATCTTACCAGCGAACACTGTATGTCAAGTTTGTCTTCTTATACAAGTGTTTTATTACAGAACAATTTAAACAATATACAAAATAAACAAAATAGCACAGTAGGCCCGTCACCCAGTTTCAACAACTACTAATCATCTGCCATTTTTGTTTCATCCACACTCCATCCCATTCCCACCTCACTTTATTATTCTTTTAAGCCTTTGTGCATGTGTGGTGAGTAAGATGTATGCACACTGAAAGGCACAAATCTCAACCGTACAGTTTTGGCAAATAAACATGCCCATATAACTTTCATCCCTTTAAGAATAGGATATTTCCATCACCCCCAGAAAACTCCTTCCTGTTCCTTAGCGGTTGAGTGCTCGCGCTCCGCTACTGGCAGCCCGGGTTCGGCTCCCGGGCGCGCATCAATGCGCTGCTTCTCCGGCTATGCTGAGGCCGCGTCCCACATACAGCAAATAAAGGATGTGCAGCTGTGACATACAACTATCTACTGGGGCTTTAGGGGGAAAATATAAATAAATAAAATCTTTAAAAAAAAAAACAAAAAACGTTTTTTGGCATGCTGTTTAATTCCTTTATTAGCATTTAAATGACACACCTTTGCATTCTTACTGGGTGGTCCAGATTACAATATGCATCTTTAAGATATCACATCCTACCTAGACTTAAAAGTTCACCAGTTTAATCAATGTAAAATATGGAAGCCTTGCTACAGAACAGTTCCATTTACCTCTGTCCTTTGTGCTATTGCTGTCATAAATTTTACATCTACTCGTGTTATAAATCCCACAACACAGTGTTATAGTTTTTGCTTTAGGTAGTCATAGATATTTTAAAGAAATAAGAGGGGCCGGCCCCGTGGCTTAGAGGTTAAGTGCATGCGCTCCGCTGCTCGCGGCCTGGGTTCGGATCCCTGGCACACACCGATGCACCACTTCTCCAGCCATGCTGAGGCCGTGTCCCACATACAGCAGCTAGAAGGATATGCAGCTATGACATACAACTATCTACTGGGGCTTTGGGGGGAAATAAATAAATAAATAAAATCATAAAAAAAAGAAATAAGAGAAACAAGTGTTTGGAAAGGAAATGCTTTGAGACTCTGCAAATGTACTGTTTCTTCTTTAAGTTTCATCCACAGTTTTTGCGTTCATCAGTCATTCTTTCCAACAATAATTATTACTGTAGTGTTAAAGTGGCGATTTTCTATTTCATGCTATCTAGCGCTTTTATTATTTGGAATTCTGTGAGCAAGATTTCTCCCCCCCTTCCTTCTTCCTTTCTTTTTCTCATTCTCTCATTCATTTTTTTTCCCCTTTTTTCTTTCTTCCTTCCCTTCCTTTCTTGTTTAATCTTTTTTATATCAGTATAGCCTCGTGGATATTTCTTTTATTCTCTGAGTAATTATCCAATGCTACCATTATTTATTTTGTTGCTCAGAGTTTTCCAGCTTGAGTCATTGGAAAGTCTTTCAGATTGATTCCTTTTGACACGTCCCATCATTTTCTGTGTGTTTTTTTTTGAAAGCACTTTCCTACTTTCTGGCACTACAAGATGATCCAGGCTCATCTTGTATTTTCCATCTCCAGCCCTAGAATTAGCCATTTCTCCAAGAAAATCTGCTTTATTTTATTGGAGAATGATATTTAGAAAACAAGATCTGGGAGCTAGGTGTGCTCATTAATACCAGAGTATCATTGCTTCTGGACCCTCTCAGCAGAGCTTGGAAATGTATGCATGAATATAAACTCAGGTAGACACATCTGTCTATCGATCTATCCATCTATATATCAGTCTATCTATCTATTTGGATAGATATATTAAAAGAGACATGGATTCATACTGATACTTCAAACTCCAATCCAGCACCACAGAGTTTATTCTAGCATTCTCCTTTTGTTTATTTGTAACTTCTTTCACCAACAGTGAGAAACTTAACTCCAGTTAGCTACAATATATTTACTGTGTCAACTAGCTTCAGAATTGCTAATCCATACCCTTATGAAAAACAAATTTACCACCTAGAGTACAGTGTTTGTGTCCAGTACTTTAGTTCTACAGTATCCCGTCAAATCACTGTCTTCCAAAGTAACTTAGGTCAGGACCTTTCATCCCCACCCCTTCTGTATGGTTAGGTCACATGTTTGTAATACAGTGAGATTCATTTTTCACTGCATTCCATCTGAGTTCCCCAGCATCCTGATTGATTTTTAAAATTTGCAGAGTAAAATTCACTCTTTGTGGTGTACAGTTCTATGGGTTTTGACTTTATGGTCATGCATCCATACCCACAGTACCATACAGAGCTGTGTTTTTCACCCCCAAAGTTCTCTCATGCTATCCCTTTGTATTCAACCCCTTCCCCTACTCCATCCCTTGGCAACCACTGATCATTTTCCATCCTTGTAATTCTGCCTTTTCTAGAAAGTCATATAAATGGAATCATATACTGTACAGCCTTTTGAATCTGACTTCCTTTACTTGGAGAAATGCATCCAAGGTTCATCCATGTTGTTGTGTGAATCAAGAGTTTATCCTGGGGCCGGGCCCGTGGCCTTGCAGTTGAGTGCATGCGCTCCCCTACTGGCGGCCCAGGTTCGGATCCAGGGCACGCACTCACACATCGCTTCTCTGGCCATGCTGAGGCCGTGTCCCACATACAGCAACTAGAAGGGTGTGCAATTATGACATACATCTATCTATTGGGGCTTTGGGCGGAAAAAAGGAGGAGGATTGGCAATGGATGTTAGCTCAGGGCTTATCTTTCTCACACACACAAAAAAAAGAGTTTATCCTTTTTACTGTCAAGTAGTATTCTAATGTACTGATGCATCACAGTTTCTTTCTCCATTCACCTGACGAAGAACATTTAGTTTATTTCCAGCTTTTGGCAATTATGAATAAAATGGCTATAAAGATTCCCACAAAGATTTTTGTTTAAACATTAGTTTTCAATTTTCTTCAGTAAATACCTAGGAGTAGGATATCTGAGTCATATAATAAGTGTATGTTTAGCTTTATAAGAACCTGCTCAACTGTTTTCTGAATGCAACTATCATGTTGCATTCCCAGTTCTAATTGCTCCTACTCCTCACCCACCTCCTCATGTGGTATTTGCAATTTTATTTTTTATTTCAGGCACCTAATAGGCGTGCAGTATCTTATTGTGGCTTCTGCTTCATTTTTGAAAGTGAGTTCTGCTAAATATAGAATCTTGTGTTGACTTTTGGGTTTTCTTTCTGCACTTGAAAGATGTCATTTTGGTGTTGAGTTGTCTCTTTTGTTTTTGATAATATATTATCCATCATTCACCTTATTTCTCCCTGTATGTAATGTCTTCCCCTGTATATATGTATTTCCCTGACTGCTTTCAAGATTTTCTTTTTATCTTTGGATTTTAGTAGCTTGACTATCATGTACCTAAGTATGCTTTTATTTTATATTTTACTTTGTGGGTTTGCTGACTTTCTAGGATCTAAAATTTTAGATTTTCCAAGAAATTTTGGAAGTTTTATGCTATTACTTATTGATTTGCCTTTCTGCCTCCTTTAATTTTTCTGTCTTTCTCCTCTCTGCTGGGGACTCAATCATCTCACAGGTCATAAGGCTCTCTTCATTTTTCTTCAAAATTTTTACATTCTTTTCTTCGGACTGGATAATTTCTATTGCTGTATCTTCATGTTTTTTCTACTGTTTCTCATCTACTGGTAAACTCAAAAGTATTTATTTCATTTCATCTTCCTATTTGGTGCTTTTGTGTAATTTCCACTTCTCTGCTGAGTTCCCACATCTGTTCATTCATTATGGGAATATTTTTCTTTACCACCATGATCATCTTTATAATAGCTGCTTTCGTATTCTTGACTGCTAATTGCAACACATTAGGGAGAGTTTCTACTGCCTGCTTTTGGTCACATATGGATTACATTTTCCTGTTTCTTCAAATCTCATGATTCTTTTAAATTGTGTACTGGAAATCATGAAAGATAGGTATAGAGGCTCCGGATTCTATTGTATTTCTTTGAAGAGTGTTGTTACTTTTCTAGCAGGGAATCAACTTGGCTGGACTGAAATTCCAATCCTATCTCCTTTACAGTGGGCATAGCTGAAATCCTCAGTCAGTTCTTTCATCTTCCAACTGCTGTTTTTACACTAGGCCTTCTGGGGCCTACCCTGTATGTGTGTTGTTCAAAGATCTGCCAATTTGGTGTGTGTGGGGGAGAGACTTACATATATATTTTGCGATTTTCCTCTTTGTGTCTCCCTCCCTTCCAGAATTTCTCCCCTAACTTTCCAGCTACTCTGCCAGCCCAAAAATACATCCTCTAACATTACAAGTAAGACTGTAGTTTTTCCCCTGTCTAGGCCATGAACAGATTTTGGAATGCTTTGAGGCAAAAGATTCAAGCTTGCAAATATCTCCTGGTGCAATTCCCATCATTTAAGGGAAGATTCCCTCTCAGTTCAGCTTGCTTTTGGAACTGATTTAAACATATACACATATACACATTTATTAAATGTGTTTTACATATAGCTACACGAGTCTGTATAAATATATATAATATTTTGTGCAGATTTTATCATTGTTATCTGTGAGAGTGTTAGTTCAACAAGCTACTCCACTATTAGTAGAAGCCAGACCTCGGTTTTGTTTCTTTATTGGATTTTATATAAATGGAATTATAAAATATATAGCCTTTTGAATATAATTTCTTTTATGCAGCATTATGGTTGTGATATTCATCCATGCTATTGCATGTAGCTAGTGTTTGTTCATTTGTTGAAAATAAGTAATTTTTTAATGGTCATAAAATATGCAGAACATAAAATTGTAACCGTTTTTAAGTGTACAGTTCAGCGACATTCAATACCTTCAAATAATTGTGTAGCCATAACCTCCAACCATCCACAGAACTATTTTCACATTGCACTGAAACTTTGTGCCCATTAAGCAACAACTCCCTGTTATCCCTCCCTCTTGCCCATGGGAACCACCATTCTCCTTTCTATTCCTATAAATTTGACTACTTTAATTACCTTATATGAGTGGAATCATACAGCATTTTTCCTTTTGTGACTGGCTTTATTTCACTTAGGATAAATTCCTCAAGGTTCATCCATGTTATAACATGTGTCAGAATTCCTTCCTTTTTAAGGGTGAATAGTATTCCACTCTGTGTATACACCACATTTTTTTGTCAGTTCATCCACTTATGGACACCTGGCTTGATTCCAGCTTCCGGCTATTTTGAATAATGCTTTTAAGAACATGGGTGTACATATATGTCTTTATACCTCTGCGTTCAGTTCTTTTGGGTGTATACCCATAAATGGTGTTCTCAGATTCACTTTTTCACATATAACAGGGTTCCCCACACCTCCAAGAAGCAATTCTTGTAATGCCAGCTGGTTACCAGATAATTCAACTCAATTTGATGCTGACAACCCAGAGATACATCAGATTGTACAGGTTGATGGCTCCATCCTATAATTCTGCACACCCACCCAACCTCACCTTTACTTCAGATGCCAGTTACAAGCCCAGGTTGTTACCTGTACTTCTGACTTACTGGCTATAAACCAGAGGTTCCCACAACCTC
This sequence comes from Diceros bicornis minor, assembly GCF_020826845.1. NCBI lineage: Eukaryota > Metazoa > Chordata > Mammalia > Perissodactyla > Rhinocerotidae > Diceros > Diceros bicornis. The sequence goes on along the minus strand of NW_026691380.1, from coordinate 39,565 downwards.
CTCCTTGGGTTTAATTAATTTGCTAGAGTGGCTCACAAAACTCAGAGAAACATTTACTAGATCACCAGTTTATTATAAAAGGATATAATTCAAGGAGAGCCTGTTGGAAGTGGTGCATAGGGAAAGGTATGGAGATAATACACAAAGATTTCATGCCATCTCCAGGTGCACCACTCTCCAAGCAGTCCTTGTCATTGCCAACCTGGAAGCTCTCTGAACCGCCTTCTATTGGGATTTTTATGGAGGCTCTCTCACATAGGCGTGATCAATTATTAACTCAGTTTCCAGCCCCTCTCCTTTCTCTGAAGGATAAGGGGTAGGGCTAAAAATTCGAAGCTTCTAATCAGGGCTTGGTCTTTCTGGTGACCAACCCCCATCCAGGAGCCATCCAGGAGCCCACCCAGAATTGCCTCAATAGGACAAAAGATTCTCTTAGTGTTCTTATCACTGGGGAAATTACAAAGGTTTTAGGAGCTCTGTGCCAAGAACTGGACGCAGAGGCCGATAAATATGTTTTTTATTATTTCAGAATCCATAAGAGAAATTTCTAGATCATATAGTAATTCTATTTTTAATTTTTGAAGGAACTGCCATACTGTTTTCCACAGTTTTATATTCTCACACTCAGAGCACAAGGGTTCCAATTTCTCAACATCCTTGTCAACACTTGTTATGTTCTGATTTTGTGATAGTAACTATCCTAACGGGTGTGAAAAGGTAGCTCATTGTGCTTTTATTTCACTTTTTCCTGATACTTAGTGATGTTGAGCATCTTTTCTTGTGTTTCTTGTTCATTTTATATTTTCTTTGGAGAAATGTCTATTCAAGTATTTTGTGCATTTTTAAATTGAGGTTTTTTTTTTATTGTTGAGTTGTAGATGTTCTTTATTTATTCTATATATTAATCCCTTATCAGATTTGTGATTTGCAAATATTTTCAACCATTCCATGGTTTGCCTTTTTACTCTGTTGATAGTGTCTTGTGATACAGAAAACTTTTTCGTTTTGATGAAGTCCAATTTTTTATTTTTTTGTTACTTATGTCTTTGATGTCATATTAAAGAAATCATTTTTGCAATGGCATTTGGACCCAATGACATACAGCTTTTACCATGTGTTTTCTTCTAAGGATTTTATAGCTTCAACTCTAATATTTATATCTTTGATCCATTTTGAGTTAATTTTTGTATATAGTGTAAAGTAAGGGTCCAAACTCATTCTTTTGCATGTGGGTATCCAGTTTTCCCAACAACATTTGTTGAAAAACTGTTCTTTTCTCCAATGAATGATCTTTGTACCTTTGTCAAAAATCATTGGACCATATATGCAAAGTTTTATTTCTGGGCTCTCTGTGCTATTTCATTAGTATAGTGTGTGTATTTATGCCAGTACCACACTGTTTTGATTACTTTATAGTAAGTTTTGAAATCAGGAAGTGTGAGTTCTCTAACTTTGTTCTTCTTTTTCTAGATTGTTTTGGCTATTCAATGTCCCTTGAGAGTCCATATGAATTTTAGGATAGATTTTTCTAATTTTGCAAAACCATCATTGGAATTTTTACCTCTTTGAGTAAGTTGATTCTTAAGTATTTTATTCTTTTGTTGCTATTGTAAATAAAAATGTAAAGTTTTTAAATTTCTTTTTCAGATTACTTATTATTAATGTATAGAAGAACAATAGTTTTTGCGTGTTGATTTTGTGTCGCACTACTCTGCAGAATTTACTAGTTCTAACAAATTTTTGGTGGAAGTTTTAGGGGTTTCAACATATAAGATACTCTTTGTAAACAAATATAATATTACTTCTTCTTTTCAAATTTGGATGCTATTTCTTTCTTTTTCTTGCCTAATTGCTTTGGCTAGAACTTCTAATACCATGTTGAATAGAAGTGGTGAAAATGGGCCGTCTTGTCTTGTTCCTGATCTTAGAGAAAAAGCTTTCAGTCTTTCACCCTTGAATATGATGTTCTCTGTGGATTTCTGTATATGGCTTTTATTATGTTGAAGTAGTTTCCTTTTACCCTGAGTGTTTTTTTAGTGATTTTAGCATGAAAGCATGTTGAGTTTTGTTAAATGCTTTTTCTGCATCCATTGAGATGATCATGTGTTTTCTTCCTTCATTCTGTTAATGTGGTTTATTACATTAATTCATTTTCATATATTGGAACATCCTTGTATTCCAGGAATAAATCCCACTTAAAAATGCTGTATAATCCTTTTAATATGCTGATGAATTTAGTTTATTACTATTTTATGGAGGATTTTTATATCAATATTCATCAAAGATATTGACCTATAGTTTTCTTTTCTCTTAGTGTCTTTGGCTTTGATATCAGGGTAGTGCTAATCCCATAGGATGACTTTAGAGGTATTTTCTCCTCTTCAACTTTTTGAAAGAGATTGAAAATAATTGGTGTTAGTAAATTAAAAAAAAAGTCTTTGGGCCCAGGAATAAATTCAGCATAAAATAAATACAAATAAATATTTTTTAAAAATATGAAAAAGTTTTTTACTAAAAAAATTTAAAAATTAAGCTAGTACATCACTTATCACTTTATTTCTAAAAAGTTTTTTAACCTACTAGTAAGCATGAACAAATTGTTAGAATTAAAATGACTGAAGTGTTCATTTTCTTCATTGCAAGTTTTCTGACAGAAGTATATGATGCCATCATGTATGACATCTTTTATGAAAAAATGGTCATTTTTTGTAGTATTTGAGAATATTATGAATTTTCCCAGTGGCCTCTGACAATACTCTGATATGCAAAGTTATCTTTTCAACATGTATGTCTCATCATCATCCTTATCAACTTAACAAACTCAGGTGCTAATTAATCAACTACTTTTCATATGATTCAGGCTCTCCACCACCAACTTCCCCAAGCATCAGGAAATTCTACAACTTCTGCAAGATTAACGATTTTATCTTACAATGTATATATCTCATGTGGTTTAAAACATCCAAAAATCTTTGATAAACTGACCCTGCCCAGACTAAAGCATTGTGAATTATAAAATATGGTCTCTGTTAAGTGGGGAGGGATTTCAGGTTGAACTTAATTTTATAAGTGGTCAATTTATTACAGTGTACTGTTCTGTTATGTATTTCACTTCTTTTCTAAAAAAAAGTGATAGTTGAGGGCACTTAGATAATAAAAATTTGAGAAAATAAGGAACTGATACACACTGTAAGCTTCAAATGTTTTCAAGCATAAGATACAATAAGAACTAAAACTACGAATTGGCGGAGGAAATAGAGATAAGGGGATGAAGTTGCAAAAGTGAATCTATAATAATATCTCAATGGCTAGAGTTGTGGTGCCAAGAAGGTGGTGAAGTCAAAGAATTCATAAAGATGATAATAAACACACTACAAAGAAAAAAGACTGAAATTTTCATAGAGAGAATTTTTACAGTGATATGACAGATAGAGAACAGGGAAGAGAAGTTTGAGTGAGAGACTATCTGCTTCTTAAATTATTTCCACTGTAGAGAACAACAAACCAATTTGCTGAAATCTTTATTCCCCTCTATGACCCTATCTTTACCTGCAAAATATCAGCCCTGAATCGATGTCACAGTCCAGCTTTTCCATCCCTGGAGAACAGAGCAATTTATCTCATATGAAACCTCAACAGCTCAGGCTGTGAAACAAGGCCGGCCATCCATTCTCACAGAGGAGCCAACTGGAGGTAGGATTTTTGGTTCTGAATTCAGCTAAATATCTTCAAAGAATTGTATCTGGCCTTCCTTATCCAGGGCTATCAGTGAAGTGCTGGCTGGCTTTCAGAGAAGAGCAATTCACAGTCAGTGGAGACATTTTCTGTTGAGCTCTCTAGAGAAGGCTGTGGAGCTTGTCAGTAAGAGTTGATTTCTATGGGGATTATATTTTTTTATTTTATTCAGAGATTTATAAAGAAATTTACATGGTAAGAATTATTATCAACAAAATCCGTTATCTATTCTCTGGTCATTTAAGCAAAATCTTCCTCTCAGGGCCAACCCATGGACAAAGCCCAGATTTAGTCTCCAAGAGTCTGCTAGGCACTCTGTGGTCCATGGGAAGCCCTCAAGTTGGCAGCCTGTTTCCTTGTGTGCTGTGCTGGTGTTCAATCTTCCATCTCTTCCGGGTACACCTAGACAGACGCCTATCAGATCATCAAGGGACTTGACCTTGGAGAAATGTACTTTTCATTATCTTTAGACTTCTACACTTTTCAAAAAGACTCTCAGCATTTCCAGTAATTTTGCAGCAGTTTACCCAACACTAAGGTTCTCACTATTAAAAGTTAAAAGAAATAAATTTTGAAAAGGAAAAAGTGATCTTTGCAATTTTGTACAGAATCTACATAAAGGGGGCATCCTTATAAATGGAGGTAATGGTGATCAGGGCAAGCTACCCCATTAGTCACCACCCTGGTGTGTGTATTGTTTCGAGCTGAAGACAATAAGGACTCAGAGAACTCAGGAAGAATATTTGAATTTCCCCTCCCAAACTGCCTAAAGAATTTAAAACAAAAAATCTGTTTCAGGAAGGAGTTATTATCATGATGGTTGTAAAGATAACGTAGGATAGAGGTTACAATAGGAAAGGCACCAAGCCACTTTTATCAAAAACTCTCTCTCTCACTGACCACATTATCTATAGATGACCATGAGAAGAGTTGTCAGGCAAACATTTGCATTTCTATCTCCATGTGAGTTGTCTTCTTGCCCTCTGTGGTCTTAGACCACTACCCACCCCCAACACCTTCCTCCTCTTTAGCTACAATACTTAAGTGGGTAGCTTAGACAGAGGGATGAGTTGCTCATTTCTGAGTTTCTCCCATGTATACATGTTATTAAACTTGGTATTATTTTCTCCTGCTAACCTGTCTTGTTAACTATTTGGCCAGCCATGAGAACCTTAAGAAAAGGGAAAAGGAAGATTCTCTCACTCCCTCAACAGTTTTTGCGCCCAACGTGGGGCTACGCTGGCTGGCAAGTTGCATTCTCTGGCTGGAAGAAATGCCTTCTCCCTAGATTACTGCAGGGGATGAAATACGGGAACCCCTGACGATAGCCGGTAAAATGTAAGACTTCTTACCACGTCAGCCTCCCGGAATCTCTACCTTTGGAGTCCGGTGGAAGGAGGTGGTGAGAAATTTTTTCTCTTTCGAAATTTAGATTGGCAGGAGAAAATATTTGGGAAACTAGTTTCTTGTGATTTTAGTGACGCTGGTAAATTTGGTAGAGTACTCTTGGTTTTGATCTTGATCGTTTTCCTCCCAGAAATAGTCTCTGTTTTTCTCTTTTGTCTCTGTCTTTTGTATCGTGTGTCATAAGAAGGAAATACCATAGGGTAGGACGCAGGCATAGAACCTATAAGCCTACTGTCCGGGCCGGCCCCACAGACTGGTGAGTTTGCGGGTCTCACCAGACTGGCGTCTATTTACACAAACTTTGCTGTGGGTTAATATGCACATGAAGTGAAGGCCATTGCCAAGGGCATCTTGGAAGCCAAAAAGGCTGCAAATTTGGTGGGCACAGGTCGAGAAGTTAAGAGCCATTAGGGCGCTCGCCACTTTCAGAAGACTCCCGTGACAGGATAAGTTGTGTCACGGAACGGGGTAGAAGACACATGTCCCCCGCCAACTGCAAGAAAATGTCCATGCAATGACGAGGTACTCTGTAAAGCACACAATCCCCAACCCCGTGGCACCTCCCCACCAGGTATTATTCTGACTCCAAGAGACCTAAGGCGTGGCTAAAGCTGTCATTGTGCACATAAGAAAAGAACCGGATGAGGTTTTTCCTTCTGTCTTGTTCTGTGTCCTGAGAAAACTTGGCTTTGTGACCAGTGAGAATATTCTCCTTGGTCTCCACCATACGGAAGGTGCATTTACCGGGGTGCCCCTTGGTGGCCAGTCGAGTAGACTGGGATTCTGAACTGTCTCTTTGTCCGGCTGTGCCAAGCTCTCAGGGGAGTTTGTCATAAAGGACCCAGTCCATAAGGGCTTTTGTCGTCTTAACCTTCGTTGCTTGTTAGTGCTGGAAAAATCCCACTCGAATATTGCCTGCCTGGTGTCACAGATTAGCGGGTCTGTGACTGGAGGCGTCCCACACTATTGTAGGAGACTGGAGACACCGTTTTCACTACACCATCCTTACCGCCTGTGTAACGAAGGTCTTTACTTTCTCTGAATATCTTTGGGAGTGAATTCTGTGGATCATGGGGGCTACATCATCTGCGCCCTCACCAGGGACGCCTCTTGCGTCCATGGTAAAAATTTACTCTAAGCATGGGAAAGTTACCACCGGGTCTTTCCTTAAAAAGGCTTATTGGATCGAGTCACTATTGGAATAAATATACAAATGAAAATCCTACTCGTCAATGGCCAGACAACAGATCCTTTGAATTGGGAAAACTTCTAAATTGAGGAAAAAAAATATGTTTTGAGAGCTCTCACACAATTGTTTAATTGGTACCTAAAAAAGGGCCATAAAAAGGAAGGGAAAAATTTAAATAGCCTTAAGAGCTTGACTCAGGTTACAATTGAATTGAGAACATGTAAAAGTGTAAGTGTTGATAAGATTATAAAGGTTGGAATGTTTGAGCTAATTTTATATAAAGAGGTTACATCAACTTTGCCTGTGTATGTTTTAAAATGTCTGACTGGGAATGCTTCCCTTGTCCAAAATTAGAAGACCAACACCTATTGATAAAAATCTTAATGATAACTATGTTTAAAGGTATAAGAGGTGATGAAATTTACATGAACTTTTGTAAAAAAAACTGATGTTATTTCTATTACAGTACTGGTTAACAAAAATAGTAATTTAAATGATGGCTAATTTTATCTAATGTCTTATGAAGTCTTTTAGACAATCTAAATAATTATTGGCAACAAGTAACTAAATAGTTGTGAAAAAGATGAATGTTGGGTGAACTTTAAATAATAATTATGTGTTATGGTGTTTACAGCTTCCAAAATCTTTTTGGTGACTTAAAACTTTAGAGTTTTGCTAAATTTTGTGATAAAAATTCACTGAGTATCATCATTTCCAAATAAGATAAGATATTAGACATTGATTGCGAAAGTCACGATTGTCTACATTTGGCTTTTCATTACAGGAAAACTAAAAGGTGTTTTGGGTCTATTGGTAAACATGTGTTTTATTAAAAGATTGTACTATAAAGTAACATATTTCTAGAAGTTATGAAGTGTTTATAAATTTTCCAAGCCACAATATACTAATGTAAAAGAAAGTTTATCATGGTTTACTTAGTTTTTACTTACAAATTGGGGTTTCTAAGAGTTAAAATTTCTAATTAGTGTATGTGATTGAAGCTACTAAATATTAAGAAAAAATATGTCTGTGTACAAGGAAAGTAAGATGTATAAAGAAGGAACAAAGAATGGAAATATTTTGTTTGATTGATTAAGAAAGATAAATTTGTCTTCAAGTACTAGGAGGGAAAAGAAAGACATGGGACAAATTCTGAATGTAAAATGAAAGTTATAGGTTTGTGGAAGAGGAATTCTGGAAAAGGAGTTTTTGTATGGTGAAGTTGGCTCAGATTGAAATGAATTTAATTAAGTTAATGAATTTTAATATCAGAAGGAAGCTGGTACAAAATTATAATTTGGTCTTCTTTCTCTTAAAAGGATAATTTTCTTGAACTTGATAAAGAGGTTATAAAAGATTTTTCTTTACCTTTGGATAAGTCTACCTGAAAGACAGAAAAAAAAAAAACTGTTAAAATAATTTCCTGTGTTCAAAAGACTGAGGTTTCTCTATTAAGGTTTTTGGGCTGTTAATGATCTCTTTGCTTTAACGTTTTCTATTTTTGACAAGCTCCCCAAAATTCATATCTTAAATAAAGTCTTTTTTTTTACTTTTTTTCTTTGAGAATTTTCAAAGGGCCCTAGAACTTCTTAAAGAAATTTGCTCTCTTCCTATAATGGGAAAGATACTAAGTTTATTAGGCTTATTCAGTATGTTAAATTGCATGGGAAGCATTGTCAGACAAGTGATGATAAGTCTGCTTAGGTGCTATTATGTGAGCAAATGTTATCGACATAGGTGTTTTAAAATTGTATAACATTACTGAAATTCTGATCTGTCCTGATTATCAGTCATATTTCTGGTTATTATTATTTTAAAGTGTTGTATGTCACAAAATTAATCAAATTTCTCTGTCAATTGCCATTTTGAGGTCTTGTTGTTTACAGACTTATTTCTTTGCTCTAATGCTTTTGCAAAATATTTCAACTTCAGAAAAATTCATGGAAAGGACTCTGGCATTTACACTGGAGTACAGGTTTCTGACAAACTTTCTGATCATAAAACTGACCTTGGTAAGAAATTACAGAAACCTGATGGAAAGACTGATAACTTCATGAAGCTGCTAACAGAAAGATTGGGATCAAGAATGGATTACACAGGACTGAATGAACTGATAAGGATGATTATAATTTTTATGATTTTTCATTTGAAGTATTGCTGAATTTTTAATGTTTTGATTTTTCAGAGTTAAGGAAAACTTTTTCTCTTTTCTCCTGAGCTAGCTATGACTTATAACAATCTGGTAAATGATATTTTTGTAAGTAAAATTGAAATATTTCTCTATTTCTTAGATCTGATCTCTCGAATTTGGAAACTCTTAGTAAGTGAGTATTGTTGTTTTCATGGCAATATAGTTATCTGCATAAGTTCAATAAGAATCTGTTCTCCTTATAACAGGACATAATTGGAAACACTGGTTATATTACCAAGGCTGTGACTGGAAGATCATATTTGCGATATAACCATACAGCTTTTGAGGAATGAAGATTGGACTTTATGGAATAAAGCCACGTGGAAATATTGGCCTGGTACCTTATGTTCCAAGCAGCACTTACCAGGATAAGTAAAGAATGTCACTTATCTGGCAAACACAAGGAACCTCGAAATATTTTGGGGGAACCTAGGAACAGAGGAATTCACCCAAATCTGTAGGTATTACAGGCAAAGTCTGATGACAAAATCCTTGGCTTGACTTTTCTGGCCTGGAGAGGCCTTTAAAGTTCAATCTGAGATTCCTTATAAAAAGTTCCAGCAAAGCAGATTTAAAAGAGCCTATGTGATCAATTGCTATTCTTGCTGTACTTATGTAAATAATTGGGCCAACACTATTGGAACTAGACTTATTTTGCAAACTAGTTAGTTTTAATTTGTCTATCTTTGATAAAAATGAGGGTGATCTTAGAAAGAAAAATTATATTTCAGTAAAAACTATAGTGTACATTTGCGGATATTAGATCCTAGTTTTGTTAATTGTCTGTTAAGGTTTTTGTTTTATATCTGTTGACTGGACTGGATCCTGATTTCTTCTAGTCTAAAATATCTGCCTACAGATGTCCAAACTAACGTTTTTGATTTTTTCCATCATTTTCATTTGAAATCACTGAAAACTGAACCTCCCCTTTTTCCTGAAGCCTTACAAACTGAAGCTGATGGACTTGATATAAACTTAAGAGGTTACCCGATGAAATCATCAGAGACATTTTAAACTGCAAAAGATGCTTTGATGCTGACATCTAAAAATCTTCTTAACTAGCTGTCCCCTATACTCAGAAACTGCTTTACAAATTGCTCCAACCATTAACCTTCTTTTTCTTTCGTTTACATAGAAATGCTTCCATTAAATACTTGATTGCTTGCTTCCACAATATAGGCATAACCTTGAGAGCCCACCTGCATCACCACTGTCAGGGGAAGAGGGCGAATCTCCTTCTGCCCTTTTCCTTAAGGTTCTTATGACTGGCTAAATAATTAACAAGACAGGGTAGCAGGAGAAAATAATACCAAGTTTAATAACATGTATACATGGGAGAAAGCAGGGACACTGCGTTTCTCAACACAATAGCAGATTCTCGTCTTAAATACCATGTCCAACCAAAGACAAGGAGGATGTTGGGGGTGGGAGTGTTAGTTACAGGAGATTATCACTAAAGCACTGTAAACAAGAGTAAGATTTATTATGCCGTTATAAGGCCTCACCTTCTACATTGATAAGTCTCTAGAAATGAGGTCGTCCCCCCTCTTCCCAATACAGAGAGGAAGATACTTTTACAAATGGAGACTTCCCTTGTAAATGATTGTCTGGTAACTCCTCACAGGGCCATCCAGAGCCTGTGGCCAGAGAGACAGAACTTCCGATAAGATGGGCTTGATGGTGCCTTTTCTATTGTAACCTCTATCCTACATTATCTTTATAGCAGTCATGATAATAACTCCTTCCTGAAACAGATCTTTTGTTTTAAATTCTTAAGGCAGTTTGGGAGGGGAAACTCAAATATTCTTCCTGAGTTCTCTGAGTCCTTATTGTCTTCAGCTGGAAATAATCCGTATACCAGAGCGGTGCTTCCTGGGGTAGCTTGCCCTGAGCACCATCAGTTCCCTCCTCTGAAACTTCCCTAGAAGTTTCACATATTAAAAGCTGAGCTGGTAACTGTGGAGAGAGAAATCGTTTTAGTATCTGAGTGATAAGAAGTCTGCAAAGAGAGAAAAGAACGCAGATTAGGATGAGGATGAACAAGCAGAAAAGAACAAATCGGAGCACATTTCCCCACACCCCATTAAACCAGTCCCCCAATCCTGGAAATAAGTCAGTCCAATAAAATGTGTGAGCTTCGTTTATCTGATGAAAAATGTCAATCTTCTCTTTTAATAGATTTAAGTTAGATATTACTTGACCTGTTTGATTCACATAAAAGCAACATTTTTCTCCAATGATTGCACATGCTCCTCCTTGCTGGGCAGTGAGTACATCCAGAGCACGTCAATTTTGGGGCACCACAGATGCTAGGCTGTTAATACCTGACTGGAGTATGTTCAAGGTTTGCATGGTGGTGTTGAACTCTTGCTCCATTACCATAGAGAGATTTAAGGTTGCCTTTTCCAACTCACAGTCTCCAAAGCTGCGGAATAGGACTCTCAAGGCTGAAAAGAACTTGGAGTTGCGATATACAAGTGGATTTTCCACGATTTCTCAACTGGCACGTTTATGTGGCACAATCTTATGAACAAACGAACCCAGGTTTGTAATTTGGCTGGCATTTCAGGTGGAGTGTTTGGTGACAGAAGGAGCCAGGTATCCAAGTCCGCATCGTCCTGACCAATTAGATGGGAATCCTTTATACACTTTGTTGCCGCATAAAATGAAAAGACCAGTGTAGTTTAAAGACAAAGTTAGAATTGAGTCTGTAGTTCCCAGGATCTGGACTATTTCATGATCTGTGCCACTTGCACTGTTACTACCTAAACATCTCCATTTCCCATGAGCTCCTGTCAGTCTGTGAGAACAGAACAGATTGCAGAATAGCTGGTAGAGGAGGCCTGCAGTCTGATTTTGGCAGCTATAAAGCCTGGTCTTGTCACCTGACCAGGTGAGTCCAGATCTTTGATCCACCCGTATATAGTCTGTGGCATTGGGCACCTTAACCATGCGGATAGCTGCGATACCCCAAGTTGCACACGGGTGGCTCGTAAGCCATCCAGAGCACTTGGTGATTTGGCAAATGTTTGTGCCAGAGGGAGTAGTGATAGAGTCACTTACAATTCCCTTGAGAGTTCTGAAGATGCCACCTGCGGAATCAAACCACAGAGTTTGACTGCAATATTGTCTCGGTATGTCACCCAGGAAAGGTCCAGCGCCATGTTTACTTTCAATGCAGAGGGAAAAACTTTCACTTATTGTTTGTACTTGGGCAAGGGACAGTCTTTGACTTTTTAAGTAGTCTTTCTGGGGCCCAAGTGACTCACCAGGAGACGAAGCAGAGTGAAGTTTCCCTTGTTGCGGATATCATACTCTGTTATTCATCCATTTTCCATACTTAGTCCACCAGGTGTTCATATCAGCAGGAACAAAGACTAGTTCAGGTTCTTTTGCACTATCTAGCTGTTGACATAACCAACAGTCAGATTGATTAGTTAGCGTTACTAGGGCTTGGTAAACTGGCATAAGGGGATGTTTGGTCTGTGCCCGACCTGTTGAAAAAGAGAGGGTTAGTAAAAGCAAGACACATATTGGAAAAGAGCCCATAGCAGAGACTTAGAGAGGGGAAGAGTGACAGATAGAGACCAGCACTCTCCAGTCAGCTTTCTAATAAATGATTAAAAATATATATATAGGGAGTGACGTCAGCATCATGGCGGAGTGAGCTTTCCCGTGAATTCTTCCCCCACAAAATACAACAAAAGTAACAGCCACAGACCAACAACGGAATCCCAGACAGTGAAAAGCTGGAGCGGAGGGATCCACACTGCCGCACATCTGAGAGCGGAACGTGCTGGGCCCCCGGAGGAAGTGGGGAGAGGTAAGGAGAACTCTGCTCCCTCCCCATCAGATCAGCGATCCGGTCCGCGCGGCTCCCAGACAGGGGGGAGTGGCGGCCCTCGGCGGGAAACTGTAGCTCTTCGGGCTCTCTCAGCCAGTGGGAAACTCCCGCACAGAGGGCTCAGAGGAGCCACAGGGCTACCATCAACATCTGAGCAACCCAGAGAGCGGATAAAGAGGGGCAAACGAGAAGCCTCCCACGTCAGGGACCCAGAGGGCAAAAGAGAGAGCTCCCCCCTCCCCGCAACCCGGAGTCTGCAGCTCGACCAGATCTAGCGGTCCGAGGCAGACCTGAATAAACTGGACTGGACCCGTGGATCGCAGTGGGGAAAAGAAACAAAACAAAACAAAACAAAACTGCGGATCGCAGCAGAAAAACTGGGGCAGAGTGCAGGGGGCTTAGACTACACAGCCCTTTACCACCAGACAGTGGCGGCAGGTGGAAATTGCAACCAGAGACTTCCAGGATGAGGAAAATCAAAACCAACACAGGAACCACAATGCAAAAATATATGAAATCACCAGACCAGAAACAAAATGACAAGCACCCAGAAATCAACCCCGAAGACACAGAAATCCATAAACTAAATGACAGAGATTTCAAAATAGCTATCATAAAAACACTCAACGAAATACGAGACAACACAGACAAACAATTAAATGAGATTAGGAGTTTCTTCACAAAAGAGATTGAAATCATAAAGAAAAACCTATCAGGGCTGATGGAGATGAAGAACACAATGGAGGAGATAAAGGAGAATCTGGAATCTTTAAAGAACAGAGCTGACAATATGGAGGAAAGAATTAGTACTTTAGAGGATAGGAATACAGATATACTCCAGATGGAAGAAGAGAGAGAACTAAGACTAAAAAGAAATGAAGAAAGACTCCGAGAAATATCGGACTCTATTAGAAAATGTAACATAAGAATTATAGGTATTCCTGAGGGAGAGGAGAGGGAAAGAGGAACAGAGAGCCTATTCAAGGAAATAATAGCTGAAAATTTCCCAAATCTGGGGAAGGAGCAGGAAATACCAGTAAGTGAAGCCAACAGGACTCCTATATATATTAACAGACAAAGGCCTTCACCACGACACCTAGTGGTAAGGCTAGCCAGGGTCAACGACAAAGAAACAATATTAAGGGCAGCTAGACAAAAACAAAAAATTACGTACAAAGGAACTCCCATCAGGCTCTCAGCGGATTTCTCAACAGAAACTTTTCAGGCTAGAAGAGACTGGAATGATATATTCAAAATACTAAAAGACAAAAACTTTCAGCCAAGAATACTCTATCCAGCAAAAATATCCTTCAAATATGATGGAGAAATAGTAACTCTCCCAGATAAACAAAAGCTAAGGGAGTTCATGGCCACGAGACCGCCACTACAAGAAATACTCAAGAAGGCCCTCAGGCCTGAAAACAAGAAGAGAAAGGGAACACAAAGCTTGGAGTAAGGAGAAAAGTAGGTAGACAAAATCAGAGAAATAGTAGATCTTTACCGGAATAGGTTAGCAACCACTTAAATACTAAACTCAAAGATCAAAGGAAGAAATTCACCAAAAATAAATTTAACCTCATCACTGTAAACACACAGCCACAACACAAGATAGAATAAGGTATAACAAGAGCAACTTAGAAGGGGAAGAGGAAAGTGACTGAATTGACTTAGTATAAGGAAATAGGAGGCTATCAGATAATGGACTATCTCATACAGAAGATTTTTCGCCCAAACCTCAAGGTAACCACTAAACAAATAATCAAATTAAAACCACATATGATAAACAAAGAGAAAAGTAGAAGAGTCATAAGACAGAACAACCAAACTGAATTGGCAGTCCAAAACAAATGGGACAAGAAACAAAGGAAATGCAAAAGAACCAGAAAATAAGTGACAAAACAGCAACATTCAACCCTCATATTTCAATAATTACCCTAAATGTAAATGGATTGAACTCTCCAATCAAAAGATACAGAGTGGCAGGATGGATTAAAAAGCAAGACCCAACAATATGCTGCCTTCAGGAAACACATCTTAGCACTAAAGACAAGCACAGGCTCAGAGTGAAAGGATGGAAGACAATACTCCAAGCTAATGGCAAACAAAAGAAAGCAGGTGTTGCCATACTCATATCAGACAAAGTAGACTTCAAGATAAAACAGGTTAAGAAAGACAAAGAAGGGAAATATATAATGATAAAAGGGACACTCCATCAAGAAGACATATCACTTATAAATATATATGCACCCAACATAGGAGCACCAATGTACATAAAACAACTATTAACAAACCTAAAAGGAGAAATCAACAACAACACAATAATAGTAGGGGATCTTAACACCCCACTTACAGCAATGGATAGATCATCCAGACAAAAAGTTAATAAAGAAATATTAGACTTAAATGAAAAACTGGACGAGATGGACCTAGTAGACATATACAGAGCACTCCACCCAAAAACAGCTGACTACACATTCTTCTCAAGCGCGCATGGAACATTCTCTAGGATAGACCATATGTTGGGAAACAAAGCAAGCCTCAATAAATTTAAGAAGATTGAAATCATAACAAGCATCTTTTCAGACCATAAGGCTATGAAACTGGAAATGAACCAGGAAAAAAAAACTGGGAAAGTGACAAAAATGTGGAGATTAAACAACATGCTACTGAACAAACAATGGATCATTGATGAAATTAAAGGAGAAATCAAAAACTATCTGGAAACAAACGAAAATGATAACATGCCATATCAAACCATATGGGACGCAGCAAAAGCGGTCCTGAGAGGGAAACTCATAGCAATACAAGCCCACCTTAACAAACAAGAAAAAGCCCTAATAGGCAACCTTAAATTACAGCTAACAGAACTAGAAAAAGAAGAACAAACAAAGCCCAAAGCCAGCAGAAGGAGAGAAATAATAAAAATCAGAGCAGAAATAAATGATATTGAGACCAAAAAAACAGTAGAAAGTATTAATGAAACAAAGAGTTGGTTCTTCGAGAAGATAAACAAAATAGACAAACCCTTAGCCAGGCTAACTAAGAAAAAAAGAGAAAAGGCTCAAGTAAATAAAATTAGAAATGAAAGAGGAGAAATTACAATGGATACCATGGAAATACAGAGGATTATAAGAGAATACTATGAGAAATTATATGCCAACAAATTGGACAATCTAGAAGAAATGGATAAATTCTTAGACTTATACAACCTCCCAAAATTGAACCAAGAAGAAATGGAGAATCTGAATAGACCAATCACAAGTAAAGAGATTGAAATAGTAATCAAAAACCTCCCAAAAAATAAAAGTCCAGGACCAGATGGCTTCTCCAGTGAATTTTACCAAACATTCAAAGAAGATTTAATACCCATCCTCCTCAAACTATTCCAAAAAATAGAGGAAGATGGAACACTTCCTGAATCATTCTATGAGGCCAACATCACCCTGATACCAAAACCAGACAAAGACAATACAAAGAAAGAAAATTACAGGCCAATATCGCTGATGAACATTGATGCAAAAAATCCTCAACAAAATATTGGCAAACCGAATACAACAATATATTAAAAAGATCATACACCATGATCAAGTGGGATTTATACCAGAGACGCAGGGATGGTTCAACATCCGCAAATCAATCAACGTGATACATCACATCAACAAAACAAAGAATAAAAACCACATGATCATCTCAATAGACGCAGAGAAGGCATTTGACAAGATACAACATCCATTTATGATAAAAACTCTCAATAAAATGGGAATAGAAGGAAAGTACCTCAACATAATAAAGGCCATATATGACAAACCCACAGCTAACATCATACTCAACGGGGAAAGACTGAAAGCCATTCCTCTGAGAACAGGAACGAGGCAGGGCTGCCCACTCTCACCACTCCTGTTCAACATAGTACTGGAGGTTTTGGCCAGAGCAATTAGGCAAGAAAAAGGAATAAAAGGAATCCAAATAGGTAACGAAGAAGTGAAACTCTCACTATTTGCAGATGACATGATTGTATATATAGAAAACCCTACAGAATCTGTTGGAAAACTGTTAGAAACAATCAACAACTACAGCAAAGTTGCAGGGTACAAAATCAATCTACAAAAATCAGTTGCATTTCTATATGCTAATAATGAACTAACAGAAAGAGAGCTCAAAAAGATAATACCATTTACAATTGCATCAAAAAGAATAAAATACCTAGGAATAAATCTTACCAAGGAGGTGAAGGACCTATACAATGAGAACTACAAGACATTATTGAGGGAAATCTACGATGACATAAAGAAATGGAAAGATATCCCATGCACGTGGATTGGAAGAATAAACATAGTTAAAATGTCTATATTACCTAAAGCAATCTACAGATTCAATGCAATCCCAATCAGAATCCCAATGACATTCTTCACAGAAATAGAAAAAAGAATACTGAAATTTATATGGGGCAACAAAAGACCCCGAATAGCTAAAGAAATCCTAAAGAAAACGAACAAAGCAGGAGGCATCACAATTCCTGACTTCAAAACATACTACAAAGCAATAGTAATCAAAACAGCATGGTACTGGTACAAAAACAGACACACAGATCAATGGAACAGAATTGAAAGCCCAGAAATAAAACCACACACATACGGACAGCTAATTTTCGACAAAGGTGCTAAGGACATGCAATGGAGAAAGGAAAGTTTCTTCAGTAAATGGTGTTGGGAAAACTGGACATCCACATGCAAAAGAATGAAAGTGGACTATGTGCTATCGCCATTCACAAAAATTAACTCAAAATGGATCAAAGACCTGAAGATGAGACCTGAAACTATAAAATTCATAGAAGAAAATATAGGCAACACGCTATTTGACATTGGGTTTAAAGGAATCTTTTCGGATGACATGCCTACCCAGACTAGGGAAACTAAAGAAAAAATAAACAAGTGGGACTTTATCAGACTAAAGAGCTTTTATAAGACAAATGAAACCAGAATCAAGATGAACAAACAACCAACCAGCTGGGAGAGAATATTTGCAAAACATACATCTGACAAGGGGTTGATCTCCATAATATATAAAGAACTCACACAATTGAACAACAAAAAAAACAAACAACCCCATCAAAAAATGGGCAGAGGAAATGAACAGACACTTCTCCAAGGAAGATATACAGATGGCCAATAGGCACATGAAAAGATGCTCAACATCACTAATCATCAGGGAAATGCAAATCAAAACAACACTAAGATACCACCTCACGCCCGTTAGAATGGCTATAATCACCAAGACAAAAAACAACAAATGTTGGAGAGGATGTGGAGAAACAGGAACCCTCATACACAGCTGGTGGGAATGCGAATTGGTACAGCCTCTATGGAAAACGGTATGGAGATTCCTCAAAGAATTAAAAATAGAGATGCCCTATGATCCAGCCATCCCACTACTGGGAATCTATCCAACGCACCTGAAATCAACAATCCAAAGAGGCTTATGCACCCCTATGTTCATTGCAGCATTATTAACCATAGCCAAGAAGTGGAAGCAACCTAAGTGTCCCTCGACTGACGATTGGATTAAGAAAATGTGGTATATATATACAATGGAATACTACTCAGCCATAAAAAAAGACAAAATCGTCCCATTTGCAACAACATGGATGGGCCTGGAGCGTATTATGTTAAGTGAAATAAGCCAGAAAGAGAAAGACAAACACTGTATGATCTCACTCATATGTGGAATATAAACCAACACATGGACAGAGAAAACTGGACTGTGGTTACCCGGGAAGTGGGGGTGGGGGGTGGGCACAAGGGGTGAAGGGAGTCATATATGGGGTGATGGACAAACAAAAATGTACAACCCAAAATTTCACAATGTTAGAAACCATTAAAATATCAATTAAAAAAAAATATATATATATATATATCCACTAATAGTTTGTGTGTGTGAGTGTGTATATATATCCTGAGTTTTAAAGCAAGGGAGAGGAAATGGGTCAAAGTAGGTTTTCTTGATCCGTGATCTTGGGAAGAGCTGTCTACTTCATGATGTCGGCTGCTTCTGGGGCCTGGGTTTTGACCTTCGAAATCCTTAGTTTAAGGTCACTTGTGGGGATTATCTCTCAGTTGTCTTGAGAGTGATGTTCTGGGTGATTTTGGTGTGGCTTGCATGGATCCAGGAAGATTTTTTTTTTATTTTGATGGCAGTGCAGGTCGTCAGTAAGGCTTCATAAGGTCCTTCCCAGCGAGGTGACAGTGCGTGTTTTCTTCTAAAGACCTTGATGTACACCCGGTCTCCTGGTCGAAAGGGATGGCAAGGCTTGTCAGAAGGTGGGGGCCACGCCTCTTTTACCTGTTGACGATATGCTTCAAGTATACTAGTTAATTTTTGTATATAACTAGTCATAGCATCAAATTGTTCACTTAAGTTCCCATAATAGTCATTTAATCCAGGAATTGAAGGTTTAGAGACGCCAGTAGGCATCAGACATCCAAAAACTATTTCAAATGAGTCAGTTCATGCTTTTTGTTTGGAGTATTTTGAATCTTCATAAGGGCCAAGGGCAGAGATTCTGGCCATTTAAGTCCAGTTTCTTGACAGACTTTTCCTAGAGTTCTTTTTATATCTAGATTTTTATGTTCCACTTGCCCTGATGACTGAGGGTGATATGGGGTATGAAATTTTAATGAATATCCCAGAGTTTTTGCAAGCAAGTGGTTTATCTCTGCTGTAAGTTCCTTGGTCTGGTTCAATCTATAAAGGAATGCCAAAGCGAGGAATAACTTCAGTTATTAATTTCTTTACCACTGTTGTGGCATCGGCATGTCTGGTCGGATAGCATTCAGTCCATCTACTAAACATGCAGACAATAACCAAACAGTGAGAGTAACCTAAAGCTGAGGGCAAGTCCATAAAATCCATTTGGAGTGCCGCAAAAGGCAGCATGGGCCTGGGAGGACTTCCTGGATCACACCGATTTCTCCCAGAAACTTGGTAAGATTTGCAAGTTGTGCACTGGGAGGTGATTTGGTCAGAAATTTTATGGATGCCAGGGTAAAACCAATTGTCTTTTAGTTCTTTAGCTATCCCCCGTTTGCACATATGTCCCATTTGGTGGGAGATAAGTGCAAGCCAAAAAGTCAAAAGAAAAGGAGCTGCTGGAAGTCCATTTGGTCCAATGTATAATCCATCTGATAATTGTGTGGCACCCTTTTGTATCCAATTGTCTTTTTCAGATTGTGGGGCATTTGTCTGATAGTTAATAACATCAGTCAGGGATAAAGGCAGGTTTAAAAATTGGGTGGAAAACGGATAAGGGGGTATATAGTGAGCTGCATGTTTAGCAGCTCTGTCAGCCCTGTCATTCCCTAAAGATATGACATCAGTCTCCTTAGTATGGGCTGAACAAGGAACAATGGCAATTTTTGAAGGAAAGTGAATAGCTTGTAATAAGGCTGTAATTAAGTGTCCATTAGCAATAGGAGTTCTTGCAGAGGTTAAGAATCTACGGGATTTCCAAATTGTGCCAACAACATGGCAGACTCCAAAAGCCTATTTGGAGTCTGTGTAAATAGTGGCAGTTTTTTCTTTTGTTAATGTGCAGGCCCTAGTAAGAGCTATGACTTCAGCAGCTTGGGCTGATCTTATGGTGGGCCAAGAATAAGCTTCAAGAGTTTCATGTGGGGAAACTGTGGCATAACCAGTTATTATGGTTCCCCAGGAATTCCGTTTACAGGAGCCGTCACAAAACAGAAGTAAGTCTGGATTGTCTAAAGGGATGTCTGAGAGATCCTCTCATGGCTTTGAGACCATTTCTATAGTTGCAAGGCAATCATATGGAATGGAGTGGGGCTCTCCATCATCAGGAAGGGGCAGTAAAGTAGCTGGATTTAAAGTGTTGCAACGATGTAAGATGATGGAAGGGTTAGTTAAAAGAGCCTGCTCATAGGTGGTCTGTCGCCGTGTAGAGACGTGTTGTGTCCTATGAACTTGCAAAATAGCTGACACAGAATGTGGGACATAGAGGTGAATGGGAGAGCCTAATGTAAGAGTACTGGCCTTATCAATCAGGGTGGCAGCTGCAGCCACCGCACGTAAGCATGGGGGCATGCCTGATGCCACAGGGTCTAGTTGGCATGAGAAATATGCTATAGGACGTATTTGAGAGGCAAAAGATTGCCCTAGAATGCCTGTAGCAATTTCATTATTTTCATGACAGTATAGATGAAAAGGCTTGTCAAAATTAGGTAAGCCAAGAGCTGGAGGCATGGACAAAGATATTTTTAAGGCCTCTAAGGAGTTTAATGCCTCTGAGGGCCAGGAAATAGGCTCTGGGGTGATATCTGGGAGAAGAGAATACAGAGGTTTAGCAAGGGCTGCAAAATTAGGAATCCATTGGCAGCAGTAACCAGCAGCTCCTAGAAATTGACGTAGCTGTTTCTTTGTTTTGGGGAGATGGATGGATAAAATTGACTCAAGGCGTTTAGGGGTTAGCTTTTGAATGCCTTGAGATATCTCATGCCCTAAGTAGGTAACAGTCATTTGCACCCACTGAAGTTTAAACCTGGAGGCTTTATGGCCTCGTTCAGCTAGGGCTTTCAGGAGAATGAGCGAATCTGTAAGAGCCCCCTGCTTAGTTGGATTACAGAGTAAAAGGTCATCAACATATTAAACAAGAGTGGAGCTTTGAGTAAAGACTACAGAATCCAAGTCAGCTTTAAGGACCTGGGAAAATATTGAGGGGGACTCACAATATCCCTGAGGTATTCGAGTCCATGTAAATTGTCTCCCTTTAAATGTAAATGTGAAAAGAAATTGTGAGTCAGGGTGTAATGGGATTGAAAAGAAAGCTGAGCAGAGGTCAACTACTGTAAAGCAGGCTGCATCAGCAGGTATTGAGGTCAGGAAGACAGCTGGATTAGGGACCACAGGATGCCGAGGAATTACAAAAGAGTTTATGGCTCTGAGGTCTTGTACAAATCTATAGATTTGGTTCCCGTCTGAGTCAAATTTGCCTTCCTTTTTTACTGGCAAGATTGGAGTGTTACAGGGCAAGGAAGTAAAAGCTAGTACACCCTGTTGCAAAAGGGAGTCTATTATGGGTTGAATTCCTCGCTCGGCATCTCTGGAGAGCGGGTATTGGGCTACTGATGGAAACGGTTTATTTTTTTTCCAAGTAACATGCACGGGCTCAGCACTAAGCAACAATCGTACCTCATTTGCATGTGTAGCCCAAAGACTGGTTGGGACATTCTTTAAAGACTCATCTTCCTCAGAAGGATTTAAATCAGGACAAGTTTCCATCATGGAAAGTAGGAGACTTGGGGCTTGGTCAGAAGGCAAGGCGATAAAAACACCTTTTTCATTACAATTTATAGTGGCATTGAATTTACATAACAAATCTCGGCCAAAGAGGTTTGCTGGTGAACAGTCAGAAACTAAAAAAGCATGATGAGTGTTAAGGGGGCCTAAATATATTGGAGTGGGCTTAGATATAGGCAGTGAAATAGGCTGTCTAGAGACTCAAACAGCTTGATAGAATCAGAGGTAACAGGTAGAGATAAATCCTTTGAACAGATAGTAGAGAATGTCGCACCAGTGTCAATTAAGAAATCCAGTTTTCGAACCTCTATTTTAAGTTTAACTGTAGGCTCAGGAGTGCGACTAAGGATCGGCTGACCCCATCATTTGAGGAAGAAATGCCCCTCAGGTAGAGAAAAATGAGCCTTTTGGTGGTGCTGGGGTCAAGCGGGAACATTTTTTAAACTGTCAGGGGAAGAGAGAGAATCTCCCTCTGCCCTTTCCATTAAGGTTCTTCTGGCTGGCCAAATAATCAACAAGACAGGTTAGCAGGAGAAAATAATACCAAGTTTAATAACATGTATACATGGTAGAAAGCAGGGACACTGCGTTTCTCAACACAATAGCAGAAATTCTCATCTTAAATATCATTTTCAGCCAATGACAAAGGAGGATTTTGGGGGTGGGGGGAGTCAGTTACAGGAGATTACCACTAAAGCACAGTAAACAAGAGTAAGGTTTATTATGTAGCTCAAGGCCTCATCTTCTACATTGATAAGTCACTTGAAATGAGCTCATCCCCCTCTCTTCTCCAAACAGAGAGGGAGATACCTTTACAAATGGAGATTTCCCTTGTAAATGTAAATGATTGTCTGGCAACTCTTCACAGGGTCATCCAGAGAATGTGGCCAGAGAGACAGAACTTCTGATAAGAGGGGCTTGTTGGTGCCTTTCCTATTGTAACATTTACCTTACGTTATCTTTACAGCCATCATGATAGATCTGTTCCAGGAAGGAGCCACCATGTCAAATTCTTTAGGAAGTTAGTGGGGGAAGTCAAATGTCCCTAGAAAAAACAACCAAGGTAAAGAGATAGATTTCAGGGTGGCCAAATCCCGATCTCCCACAAAACTTTCCCTTCTCTTAAGAGCGGCACACGCCCTTTTCCAATGCCTTGGTTTCTTGCAATACCTATAATTGTCTGAAGGCAAATAGGGAGACCTCTGAGTGGGCTTTAGTTTACTTTCAGGGTTGAATTTTTGCTTTTCAAAAGATTAAATTTGCAAAGCAAGAAGAGTTGTCTTTAATTATTTTTATTTTTTTTGCTTTCTTTCTGACAATTTTCAAAGAATTGTGTAGCAGCCTCCATTATTACACTTAATGGTTGCCCTGCCCAAACAACCACACTGTTTTGAATTTGTTTCTTTATATCAGGAAGAAAATTTCCAACTAAAGCAGAAATTAGGAGATTCTTATGCTCTGGAGCTTCCAGATTCAATGCAGTGTGCCTTTGGAAAGTCTGAGTAAACCGTTCAACAAAAGCTTTATGTTGTTCCCCCTCGTTCTGAGTGCATAATTCAATTTTTGACCGATTAACTTTAGGAGGAAACGCCTCTAGAATCGCTCCTATTAAACCTTGAATATCAGCCTGTAGCTGTGCCACTTCCTGGTCATCTGCAGGAGGGTCTGGGAGAGGGTCTGGCCATGTATTTCCTCTATGAGGGGGGTTTTTGCTAGGGGGCCGTCTGGCCTGTCTGATAACTACAGTGTAGTCATGGGATGGAAGAACGCCCCTTAGCAGCCAGTCAAGGTCTCGGTGGGTGGGGCTATGAATAGCCACTAATCTTTCTAATACTTCTCTAAATTTAGTAGGGTCTTCTGGCAATGGAGGCAGGAGAGTTTCATAATTTAAAAGATCAGCTGCTGTCCAGGGGACATGAATTCTCTACAGCAGAGGTCCAGGATACATCTTCAGTGGATACTGCATAGGAATGTCTGAAGCTGACAGACCCTGATTACAGAGCCCTGGAAAGTAGGAGGAGTTGTAAGACACAGCAAAACGAACCTTCTTGCCCTTCCTGGGTGTTTCTACTAAATTTATTTCTTGGTTTATAACATTTACACAAGTAACCTGTATGCCCCTTGCTTGGAGGTCAGGCCTAAGCGCCCCCTGTAAATCTTCAACAGTGAGAGAAGATAAAACAGGCAGCTGGATGAACTGCGGAGAAGTTGGAGTCCTGGGACCTAAGGGAACTGGCTGAGGAGGTGACTGAGGAGATAAGTCTTGAAGGGGAGGATTTGGGCCAGGGACCCAGAAATCCAAAAGATATTCTTGGGAGTCAGGGACAGGGAGTTGGGGATATAAGGGAGTGTAGGAGGGAGGAGACAGGGAATTTTCAGTAAATTTGACTTTCAATCTTTGCTCTAACTCCGACTTTTGTTCTTTTATATTATAAAGATATTCCCTAAGGCTAGCCATAATACTATTCTGGGTTTTCTTTTCAATTTGATCTACCCATAAATACCAATAAGGCAGCTGCTTGGGATGAGTCAAATATCCATAGAAAGAAAAAGGGCTGGGTTTTCCAAAGATGTAACAAGAATGATCAAGTCTCGATTCACACCTAGATATCCTGCTCCTGTTCTCCATGAATTGTAAAATTGAAGTTAATTATCTCGTTCATTTTGTCTAAATCTATTGGGTCACTTTGGCACTGAGCCCCTAAGCTGGTCCACAGCCTGCTTCAGCAGACACCAAACTCTCTCTCAAGTGCCTGCATTCTTGTGCTGAGTAGGTATTGTATTTATTTAGATCGTATTCAACAAAAGATCTTCACGGATTCACTCAAGTACTTAAGTATCTACTATGTGCCCAAAGGTCTTGAAATGTTGGGGGTCTGCAAGGAAGACAGATATGCCTAAACAGATAAATTACACTACTGAAATCATTTGAATGAAAGAGATGTGAATAAACTGCCGTGGGACTCCAGGCAAAGAACCCCCATGGGTTGACCTACAACTAAGAGATACAGCTCTGTCCTGGGGCTCTGAGGAGAAAAACAGCCACCATGGGGGGTGGACAGGCTCTGTACCATCTAAGGAAAGGAAAAGGAAGGGAGAGAAGATAAAGAGAAAACAAGAGAAACGGAAAGGTTTTCTTCTTCTGAGTGTTTCTGCCACCCACTTTTGGAGCACACTGCTTGCTGATGTCCTTTCCGGCCAGTCTTATCCTTCAGCCGGCTTCAGGAGACTTCACCAATTCGATTGTAAGGAGCTGGGCTCCTCCGTGCAGGCAATGCCAACTCCGGAGGGAGCCAGGAGGGGAGCCAAAGATTCACAGGACTCTGCAGCCCTTCTGCAGCTCACTGGTGTGGAGGGGCACCGAGGCTTCACCTTGGCCTCTGTCTCCAAGTTCACATAAAGGAGGGTCGGTTCCTTCCTCGCTAGATGAGCGTGGAGAGAAACCTCCTTCACAGAAGGGATTATGGAATAATTAAAGTCAGAGCCTTGAACAAGGCAAAGGGTTAGCACCATGAATCTGAAGTGACTGGACATGTGAATTAGTAACCAGTAGGACGAGGAGCTGAAGACAAAAAAAGAAAAAAGGCAAGAAACCAGTTCTCGATTTTCTAAGATGGAAATGCAAGTCTTTCTTCTTCCAAAAGAAAAAAGTCATTGAACCCTTTCCTTGAAAATAAAACTGAAAGGGGCCACATGTTGCAAAGAAGGGTTTTAACCGTGATGTCACTACACAATCATGTGTAGCCATCAGTTGTTAAGTGCACTGCAAATAGTTCACACCTTAACAATTATGTTACCAAAGTTCGCAGTTGAGAAATATAGACACACACACATATACATATATATACATGTAAGAAAAGAGTAGAGTGTGTGCCAATTGCTCACTGTACTATTGACAATATCACTCTTACAACTGAAAGCATGACTAGGAGAGAGAAGGTGGTGTGACCCTAGATTGCTAGAGTCACAGCAAGAAAAGTTAAGAAAGTGCCATCAGGTCATTTGGACAAAAGAATGCTATATGGCTGTTGGGTTTATAAGAGATCCATTGGAGAAAAACAAGTCACTACATTAAATTATTTTCTACTTACCTGCATCACCCTCTCCAAGAACACATATTCTAAAATGAGACAAGTTATTACATTAAAAATGACCGGCTCTGGCATTTGGAAAACTACATCAAATAATGAAGTAAAAACTGGGTTACAAACATCCTGGTATCAACTCCAACTACCGTCTTTTACCAAACTAAAACTCTAATGATCACTAATTCACTTGCAATCTAGTGCTCCTCCCATATACAAAATCAACAACTTCCAATGTGTCATAACTTTTTTAAAATTTCCCTAACATTTTAGAGGATAATGTAAATATGTCTCCTGGAAAAGTTGAGAAAGATGGAGACACTAGGAAAGGAAAAGACGAAAATACTCCCCTAATCAATGATGTAAAACACAAGGCATGAACAACTGTGAAAAGAATTCTCTATGACATTGATCAAGTCTACTATCTCTACGCCTGGCTCTTTCCTATCAGTCATTTGATACATAAACAAATAGAATAGTGTATTTCATGGGATCAATTCTTTTAGCGGCGTGCTTTCCCTTTGACCACTACATATGCTTTTATGTGTTTGCTTTATTTTCAGGCGGCGTCACATCAGAACACCCTCATCTCGGCAGATCTTTGCCTTAAGGAACTCTACCTCGGCCCTTGATCAACTGTACTCTGTGTTATGGTCAACTCAGAGCCCTACATGGATCAGTGTTTCCTACCGCCTCTCTCCCGTGCGTTGCTCATGTCAGGGAGTATAGTCCACCGAGTGAACAGTAAGCAGTCTTCCCAAAGCATCAGATATGAAAAGGAGGAGACGCGGGGTTGGGTGTGGGACCCCATTCCGTGCCTCAGTGCAGACAAGCTAGAGGTCAATGCATCCCTCCAGAGACTGGGAGAAAAACAGGAGGTTATGAGCACGAGGTTCCCTCTGCAGCCCTTGAAGCAGGGACCTGGAATCAAACTGCTGACACCGTGGATCGTGGTTGGTTTGACAGGGAACTCACGAGGAAGATAAGGACGTGAAATAATGAAAATTATAAGAACAGCAGCGAACACTTCTACTGAGCCAAGGACTGCACCCTGAATGTAAACGCTGTGCTGGAACATATCTTAACTCACATGACCCTGAAAACATCCCGACGTAGTCAATGTTGTTCTTTGCACCATTTGCTAGATGAAGAGACTGGGTACAGTGGCTAGAAAACTCAGCCAGGTTACAAAGCGGATAAATGGCCGAGCCCAGGCTCAGTGCTCTTCTGTGATGCTCTTGGACTACAACTCCAAGTGAAGTCTCTAACGGCTATCTCCGCTCGCACTGCCAACACCATCGTCCTCCGTGGAGTGGATGGAGGCAGGCGTGGGCAGAGCAGGGAGCCGGGTGTGGCAGGCCGCCAGATCTAAGGTCTGGCACACAGGTTGCCAGGAGGCTCCCTCCTCTGAGGGGGCCCAGCACACGCCCCAGGGGACTTGGCGGCAGGCCCCAGGGCCCTTTCCCCCGGATCTTGTCCACTTGAAAGGGGCCTGGCCCAGGTGGCCGGTTGGGCTGGTTGGCCAGCCTCCTTTGGACAAAGCAGGCGAGCCCAGCCAGCCTTCCAAGCGCCCCCGGCGTGGCACCAGCGCCCTCAGGCCGAGGGCCTCACGCGTGCCCTCCAACGCGGATTTCTCCTCAGAGCCGTGGCCTGGGCACTAGGAAGGCCAGGCCCTCCCGACTCCAGAGATGATGCTGGGACCCGTCGCCGGAAGGGCCTGCCCGTGTGGCAGCGGCTCCCCAAGCCGGCGGCCTGCTGGGGCCTCACTCACTGCTTGGCCATAAGCCTGTCTCGGCCCTTCGGATTCCACAGAGCCTTTCCTCCACCTGGCTGGAGTCGACAAGTGCGGGCGTGGGGTGAGGCCGTGGTTTTGCCTTTCCAGGAAGAAATGAGGCCCGGGCAAAAGCAGCTGGCCGAGGCAGAGCCTTGACTTGGCACCCCAGTCGGCCTTTGGCCACCAGGTGCAGACCACCGCTTCCAAAGAAGGGAAGCGGCCGGCCAGCTGATTGCAAGTGGGGGATGGGAGGGAGACAACGGCTGAAGCCAAGTCCAGCAGGGCGTTGGCGTTCCTTCTTCAGCTGGGACTGGCATGGCCTGGCCTGGCGGGTGGGCGGGGCCTTCACTGAGGACCCCCGAGGCCCGCCCTAGGCCCTGGCGGTGGCGGGTGGCGCATGCGCCCTTGGCCTCAGGGGTTGAACCCAAGCCCACAGGGCACTCAAAGCAGCTGGAGAAAGAAGGGGCCAGGGGAGAGGAAGGCATGTAGGCGAGGCGGGCAGGGCTCGCCCACCTCTTCTCCTCAGGTCCCCGAGAGAGAAAGAGAGAGAGAGAGAGAGAGAGTGAGAGACAGACAGACAGACAGGCAGGGAAAGAGTGAGAGATCCCTGACCTCTGAGTATCTGCATCCACCACTGCTGCCAACTCACAGGCCATCCCACTTCCCCCCCTCCATCCCCATCCCCAGGCGAGGCCCCCCGGGGCCAGCCACACCACAGAGAGGCCTCTTCATGGTCACCTCCATGCTGTCCCTTCCGGGCCTGACCCCACTGCAGGGGAACCGGTTCAGACAATCCAATCGTCTACATGTCCCTCTCCATGACAATTGTCTTGTCCAGTCTCACATGCCCAAACCGCACCCCCAACATCCTCCTTTGTCTGCAGCTGGAGATAGGAGGAGAATCTCTGCCATTGTGTTGAGAGACTCAGTTTCGCGGGTTTCTCCCCTGTACAAGTGTTCTTAAGCTGGGTATTATTTTCTCCAGCGAACCTGTCTTGTGAAGTATTTGGCCAGCCACAAGAAGCTTCAGGGAAGAGGCGGAGGGGCCTCCCACACCCGGGTCCTGTCCTGCCCAGGCCCCCCGAGGGAGGACGATGGTCGTGGCAGTGGCGAGCGGGCTGGGGCCCAGCCTGCCCTTAGATGCCCCGGGGAAGGGCGTCTAGGGATGGGCTGCCCCTGGCCAGGTCTGAGGGAGCGACCCAGCTAATGACAAATGTGGATGTCCTGGGTGGGCCTGTGGAATGGGAGAGGGGAGGGACTGGCACAGAGGTGAGCAGGAACAGGCCTCTCTGTGGTGGGGAGCTGAGGAGAGTAAGATGGCGCCCCCTGCACACCTCACCTATCTCTCCATGGGCCCTTTCTCTGGCCGCTCCGGGAGCCCTGCGGGCTTGGCTTCAACCCCCCACCCACCGCACAGGCCAAGGGCGCCTGCGCGACCGCCAGGGCATAGGGCTGACCTCGGGGGTCCTCAGTGAATGCCCCGCCCTCCATCCAGGCTCTGACCCAGCTGCAGCTGTTCCTTTGCCGCCCTTCTGGACTCGGCTTCAGCTGTCTCCCTCCCCTCCCCCACTCCCACTCAGCTTGCAGGCCGCTTCCCTGCCTTGAAAGCATTGCTGTGGCCCTGAGGGCCACAGACCTACTGGGCTTCAAGCTCAAGGCTCTGCCTGGGCCTGCTGCTTCGGCCAGGGGCTCATTTCTTCCTGGAAAGACAAAGCCATGGCCTCACCCCACGCCTGCACTTTGCCACGGCAGGCAGCCCAGGTGTAGGAAAGGCTCTGTGGAGTCAGAAGTGCCGAGACAGGCAGATGGCACCAGAGGGTTTGGGGGCCAGGGCGTAACTGGGCTAGCCCCTCCTCCCGGAAGTCGGGGAGGCCCGGCCTTCCTAGTGCCCAGGCCACGGCTCCGGGGAGAAATCCGCCATGGAGGGCACGCGGGAGGCCCTCTGCCTGAGGTGGCAGGTGTCACGCCAGGGCCACTGCAAGCCTGGCTCGGCTTGCCTGCTTTCTCCAAAGGAGGCTGGCCGACCAGCCGAACCTGGCACCTGGGCCAGCCCCTTCCAAGGGGACGAGTTCCAGAGGATAGAGCCCTGGGGGCGGCTGCCAAGTCTCCTGGGGCGTGTGCTGGGCCCCCGTCAGAGGAGGAAGCAGCCTGGTAAACGGTGTGCCAGGCCTGAGATCTGGAGGCCTCCCACAGCCGGGTCCCTGTCCTGCCCAGGCCCCCCGAGGGAGGACGATGGTCAGGCAGTGGCGAGCGTGGTGGGGCTGGCGCCGAGCCTGCCCTTGGATGCCCCGGGGAAGGGCGCCGGGGGATGGGCTGCCCCTGGCCAGGTCTGAGGGAGCGACCCAGCTCGGGGCTGTCGGGGGCAGAGAGAGAACCCCCCTCCGCCCTTTCCCTTCAGGTTCTTAGGGCTGGCCAAATCCTTCCCAAGACAGCTTGTCTGGAGAAAATCAGACCCAGCTGAAGACCATGTGTCCATGGGGGAAACCCGGGAAACTGAGTCTCCCCACACAATAGCAGAGATTCTCATCTTGCATCCTCTCCTGAGCTAATGACCAAGGTGGATGTCCCGGGTGGGCCTGTGGAATGGGAGAGGGGAGGAAGTCTATTGTCATGCAGAGGGACATGGAAAGACTTGTCTGAAGCTTATCCCCTGCACTGGAGTCAGGTCGGGAAGGGAAGGCACAGAGGGGAGCAGGAAGCGGCCTCTCTGTGGTGGGGCTGGCTCCGGGGCAGGCGTGGGGGTGATGGCTGGAAGTGGGATGGCGCGTGAGTTGGCACCAGCCAGCGGTAGAGGCAGAGACTCAGAGGTCATGGATCTCTCTCTCTGTCTCTGTCTCTCTCTCTCTCCCTCAGGGAGCTGAGGAGAGTAAGGTGGCTCCCCCTACCCACCTCGCCAACCTCTCCAAGGGCCCTTCTTTCTCTGGCCGCTCCGGGAGCCCTGCGGGCTTGGCTTCAACCCCCCACCCACCGCACATGCCAAGGGCGCCTGCGCGACCGCCAGGGCATAGGGCTGACCTCTGGGGTCCTCAGTGAATGCCCCGCCCTCCCTCCAGGCTCTGACCCAGCTGCAGCTGTTCCTTTGCCGCCCTTCTGGACTCGGCTTCAGCTGTCTCCCTCCCCTCCCCCACTCCCACTCAGCTTGCAGGCCGCTTCCCTGCCTTGAAAGCATTGCTGTGGCCCTGAGGGCCACAGACCTACTGGGCTTCAAGCTCAAGGCTCTGCCTGGGCCTGCTGCTTCGGCCAGGGGCTCATTTCTTCCTGGAAAGACAAAGCCATGGCCTCACCCCACGCCTGCACTTTGCCACGGCAGGCAGCCCAGGTGTAGGAAAGGCTCTGTGGAGTCAGAAGTGCCGAGACAGGCAGATGGCACCAGAGGGTTTGGGGGCCAGGGCGTAACTGGGCTAGCCCCTCCTCCCGGAAGTCGGGGAGGCCCGGCCTTCCTAGTGCCCAGGCCACGGCTCCGGGGAGAAATCCGCCATGGAGGGCACGCGGGAGGCCCTCTGCCTGAGGTGGCAGGTGTCACGCCAGGGCCACTGCAAGCCTGGCTCGGCTTGCCTGCTTTCTCCAAAGGAGGCTGGCCGACCAGCCGAACCTGGCACCTGGGCCAGCCCCTTCCAAGGGGACGAGTTCCAGAGGATAGAGCCCTGGGGGCGGCTGCCAAGTCTCCTGGGGCGTGTGCTGGGCCCCCGTCAGAGGAGGAAGCAGCCTGGTAAACGATGTGCCAGGCCTGAGATCTGGAGGCCTCCCACAGCCGGGTCCCTGTCCTGCCCAGGCCCCCCGAGGGAGGACGATGGTCAGGCAGTGGCGAGCGTGGTGGGGCTGGCGCCGAGCCTGCCCTTGGATGCCCCGGGGAAGGGCGCCGGGGGATGGGCTGCCCCTGGCCAGGTCTGAGGGAGCGACCCAGCTCGGGGCTGTCGGGGGCAGAGAGAGAACCCCCCTCCGCCCTTTCCCTTCAGGTTCTTAGGGCTGGCCAAATCCTTCCCAAGACAGCTTGTCTGGAGAAAATCAGACCCAGCTGAAGAACATGTGTCCATGGGGGAAACCCGGGAAACTGAGTCTCCCCACACAATAGCAGAGATTCTCATCTTGCATCCTCTCCTGAGCTAATGACCAAGGTGGATGTCCCGGGTGGGCCTGTGGAATGGGAGAGGGGAGGAAGTCTATTGTCATGCAGAGGGACATGGAAAGACTTGTCTGAAGCTTATCCCCTGCACTGGAGTCAGGTCGGGAAGGGAAGGCACAGAGGGGAGCAGGAAGCGGCCTCTCTGTGGTGGGGCTGGCTCCGGGGCAGGCGTGGGGGTGATGGCTGGAAGTGGGATGGCGCGTGAGTTGGCACCAGCCAGCGGTAGAGGCTGAGACTCAGAGGTCATGGATCTCTCTCTCTGTCTCTGTCTCTCTCTCTCTCCCTCAGGGAGCTGAGGAGAGTAAGGTGGCTCCCCCTACCCACCTCGCCTACCTCTCCATGGGCCCTTCTTTCTCTGGCCGCTCCGGGAGCCCTGCGGGCTTGGCTTCAACCCCCCACCCACCGCACAGGCCAAGGGCGCCTGCGCGACCGCCAGGGCCTAGGGCTGACCTCGGGGGTCCTCAGTGAATGCCCTGCCCTCCCTCCAGGCTCTGACCCAGCTGCAGCTGTTCCTTTGCCGCCCTTCTGGACTCGGCTTCAGCTGTCTCCCTCCCCTCCCCCACTCCCACTCAGCTTGCAGGCCGCTTCCCTGCCTTGAAAGCATTGCTGTGGCCCTGAGGGCCACAGACCTACTGGGCTTCAAGCTCAAGGCTCTGCCTGGGCCTGCTGCTTCGGCCAGGGGCTCATTTCTTCCTGGAAAGACAAAGCCATGGCCTCACCCCACGCCTGCACTTTGCCACGGCAGGCAGCCCAGGTGTAGGAAAGGCTCTGTGGAGTCAGAAGTGCCGAGACAGGCAGATGGCACCAGAGGGTTTGGGGGCCAGGGCGTAACTGGGCTAGCCCCTCCTCCCGGAAGTCGGGGAGGCCCGGCCTTCCTAGTGCCCAGGCCACGGCTCCGGGGAGAAATCCGCCATGGAGGGCACGCGGGAGGCCCTCTGCCTGAGGTGGCAGGTGTCACGCCAGGGCCACTGCAAGCCTGGCTCGGCTTGCCTGCTTTCTCCAAAGGAGGCTGGCCGACCAGCCGAACCTGGCACCTGGGCCAGCCCCTTCCAAGGGGACGAGTTCCAGAGGATAGAGCCCTGGGGGCGGCTGCCAAGTCTCCTGGCGCGTGTGCTGGGCCCCCGTCAGAGGAGGAAGCAGCCTGGTAAACGGTGTGCCAGGCCTGAGATCTGGAGGCCTCCCACAGCCGGGTCCCTGTCCTGCCCAGGCCCCCCGAGGGAGGACGATGGTCGGGCAGTGGCGAGCGTGGTGGGGCTGGCGCCGAGCCTGCCCTTGGATGCCCCGGGGAAGGGCGCCGGGGGATGGGCTGCCCCTGGCCAGGTCTGAGGGAGCGACCCAGCTCGGGGCTGTCGGGGGCAGAGAGAGAACCCCCCTCCGCCCTTTCCCTTCAGGTTCTTAGGGCTGGCCAAATCCTTCCCAAGACAGCTTGTCTGGAGAAAATCAGACCCAGCTGAAGAACATGTGTCCATGGGGGAAACCCGGGAAACTGAGTCTCCCCACACAATAGCAGAGATTCTCATCTTGCATCCTCTCCTGAGCTAATGACCAAGGTGGATGTCCCGGGTGGGCCTGTGGAATGGGAGAGGGGAGGAAGTCTATTGTCATGCAGAGGGACATGGAAAGACTTGTCTGAAGCTTATCCCCTGCACTGGAGTCAGGTCGGGAAGGGAAGGCACAGAGGGGAGCAGGAAGCGGCCTCTCTGTGGTGGGGCTGGCTCCGGGGCAGGCGTGGGGGTGATGGCTGGAAGTGGGATGGCGCGTGAGTTGGCACCAGCCAGCGGTAGAGGCAGAGACTCAGAGGTCATGGATCTCTCTCTCTGTCTCTGTCTCTCTCTCTCTCCCTCAGGGAGCTGAGGAGAGTAAGGTGGCTCCCCCTACCCACCTCGCCTACCTCTCCAAGGGCCCTTCTTTCTCTGGCCGCTCCGGGAGCCCTGCGGGCTTGGCTTCAACCCCCCACCCACCGCACAGGCCAAGGGCGCCTGCGCGACCGCCAGGGCATAGGGCTGACCTCGGGGGTCCTCAGTGAATGCCCCGCCCTCCCTCCAGGCTCTGACCCAGCTGCAGCTGTTCCTTTGCCGCCCTTCTGGACTCGGCTTCAGCTGTCTCCCTCCCCTCCCCCACTCCCACTCAGCTTGCAGGCCGCTTCCCTGCCTTGAAAGCATTGCTCTGGCCCTGAGGGCCACAGACCTACTGGGCTTCAAGCTCAAGGCTCTGCCTGGGCCTGCTGCTTCGGCCAGGGGCTCATTTCTTCCTGGAAAGACAAAGCCATGGCCTCACCCCACGCCTGCACTTTGCCACGGCAGGCAGCCCAGGTGTAGGAAAGGCTCTGTGGAGTCAGAAGTGCCGAGACAGGCAGATGGCACCAGAGGGTTTGGGGGCCAGGGCGTAACTGGGCTAGCCCCTCCTCCCGGAAGTCGGGGAGGCCCGGCCTTCCTAGTGCCCAGGCCACGGCTCCGGGGAGAAATCCGCCATGGAGGGCACGCGGGAGGCCCTCTGCCTGAGGTGGCAGGTGTCACGCCAGGGCCACTGCAAGCCTGGCTCGGCTTGCCTGCTTTCTCCAAAGGAGGCTGGCCGACCAGCCGAACCTGGCACCTGGGCCAGCCCCTTCCAAGGGGACGAGTTCCAGAGGATAGAGCCCTGGGGGCGGCTGCCAAGTCTCCTGGCGCGTGTGCTGGGCCCCCGTCAGAGGAGGAAGCAGCCTGGTAAACGGTGTGCCAGGCCTGAGATCTGGAGGCCTCCCACAGCCGGGTCCCTGTCCTGCCCAGGCCCCCCGAGGGAGGACGATGGTCGGGCAGTGGCGAGCGTGGTGGGGCTGGCGCCGAGCCTGCCCTTGGATGCCCCGGGGAAGGGCGCCGGGGGATGGGCTGCCCCTGGCCAGGTCTGAGGGAGCGACCCAGCTCGGGGCTGTCGGGGGCAGAGAGAGAACCCCCCTCCGCCCTTTCCCTTCAGGTTCTTAGGGCTGGCCAAATCCTTCCCAAGACAGCTTGTCTGGAGAAAATCAGACCCAGCTGAAGAACATGTGTCCATGGGGGAAACCCGGGAAACTGAGTCTCCCCACACAATAGCAGAGATTCTCATCTTGCATCCTCTCCTGAGCTAATGACCAAGGTGGATGTCCCGGGTGGGCCTGTGGAATGGGAGAGGGGAGGAAGTCTATTGTCATGCAGAGGGACATGGAAAGACTTGTCTGAAGCTTATCCCCTGCACTGGAGTCAGGTCGGGAAGGGAAGGCACAGAGGGGAGCAGGAAGCGGCCTCTCTGTGGTGGGGCTGGCTCCGGGGCAGGCGTGGGGGTGATGGCTGGAAGTGGGATGGCGCGTGAGTTGGCACCAGCCAGCGGTAGAGGCAGAGACTCAGAGGTCATGGATCTCTCTCTCTGTCTCTGTCTCTCTCTCTCTCCCTCAGGGAGCTGAGGAGAGTAAGGTGGCTCCCCCTACCCACCTCGCCTACCTCTCCAAGGGCCCTTCTTTCTCTGGCCGCTCCGGGAGCCCTGCGGGCTTGGCTTCAACCCCCCACCCACCGCACAGGCCAAGGGCGCCTGCGCGACCGCCAGGGCATAGGGCTGACCTCGGGGTTCCTCAGTGAATGCCCCGCCCTCCCTCCAGGCTCTGACCCAGCTGCAGCTGTTCCTTTGCCGCCCTTCTGGACTCGGCTTCAGCTGTCTCCCTCCCCTCCCCCACTCCCACTCAGCTTGCAGGCCGCTTCCCTGCCTTGAAAGCATTGCTCTGGCCCTGAGGGCCACAGACCTACTGGGCTTCAAGCTCAAGGCTCTGCCTGGGCCTGCTGCTTCGGCCAGGGGCTCATTTCTTCCTGGAAAGACAAAGCCATGGCCTCACCCCACGCCTGCACTTTGCCACGGCAGGCAGCCCAGGTGTAGGAAAGGCTCTGTGGAGTCAGAAGTGCCGAGACAGGCAGATGGCACCAGAGGGTTTGGGGGCCAGGGCGTAACTGGGCTAGCCCCTCCTCCCGGAAGTCGGGGAGGCCCGGCCTTCCTAGTGCCCAGGCCACGGCTCCGGGGAGAAATCCGCCATGGAGGGCACGCGGGAGGCCCTCTGCCTGAGGTGGCAGGTGTCACGCCAGGGCCACTGCAAGCCTGGCTCGGCTTGCCTGCTTTCTCCAAAGGAGGCTGGCCGACCAGCCGAACCTGGCACCTGGGCCAGCCCCTTCCAAGGGGACGAGTTCCAGAGGATAGAGCCCTGGGGGCGGCTGCCAAGTCTCCTGGGGCGTGTGCTGGGCCCCCGTCAGAGGAGGAAGCAGCCTGGTAAACGGTGTGCCAGGCCTGAGATCTGGAGGCCTCCCACAGCCGGGTCCCTGTCCTGCCCAGGCCCCCCGAGGGAGGACGATGGTCGGGCAGTGGCGAGCGTGGTGGGGCTGGCGCCGAGCCTGCCCTTGGATGCCCCGGGGAAGGGCGCCGGGGGATGGGCTGCCCCTGGCCAGGTCTGAGGGAGCGACCCAGCTCGGGGCTGTCGGGGGCAGAGAGAGAACCCCCCTCCGCCCTTTCCCTTCAGGTTCTTAGGGCTGGCCAAATCCTTCCCAAGACAGCTTGTCTGGAGAAAATCAGACCCAGCTGAAGAACATGTGTCCATGGGGGAAACCCGGGAAACTGAGTCTCCCCACACAATAGCAGAGATTCTCATCTTGCATCCTCTCCTGAGCTAATGACCAAGGTGGATGTCCCGGGTGGGCCTGTGGAATGGGAGAGGGGAGGAAGTCTATTGTCATGCAGAGGGACATGGAAAGACTTGTCTGAAGCTTATCCCCTGCACTGGAGTCAGGTCGGGAAGGGAAGGCACAGAGGGGAGCAGGAAGCGGCCTCTCTGTGGTGGGGCTGGCTCCGGGGCAGGCGTGGGGGTGATGGCTGGAAGTGGGATGGCGCGTGAGTTGGCACCAGCCAGCGGTAGAGGCAGAGACTCAGAGGTCATGGATCTCTCTCTCTGTCTCTGTCTCTCTCTCTCCCTCAGGGAGCTGAGGAGAGTAAGGTGGCTCCCCCTACCCACCTCGCCTACCTCTCCAAGGGCCCTTCTTTCTCTGGCCGCTCCGGGAGCCCTGCGGGCTTGGCTTCAACCCCCCACCCACCGCACAGGCCAAGGGCGCCTGCGCGACCGCCGGGGCCTAGGGCTGACCTCGGGGGTCCTCAGTGAATGCACCGCCCTCCCTCCAGGCTCTGACCCAGCTGCAGCTGTTCCTTTGCCGCCCTTCTGGACACGGCTTCAGCTGGCTCCCTCCCCTCCCCCACTCCCACTCAGCTTGCAGGCCGCTTCCCTGCCTTGAAAGCATTACTCTGGCCCTGAGGGCCACAGACCTACTGGGCTTCAAGCTCAAGGCTCTGCCCGGGCCTGCTGCTTCGGCCAGGGGCTCATTTCTTCCTGGAAAGACAAAGCCATGGCCTCACCCCACGCCTGCACTTTGCCACGGCAGGCAGCCCAGGTGTAGGAAAGGCTCTGTGGAGTCAGAAGTGCCGAGACAGGCAGATGGCACCAGAGGGTTTGGGGGCCAGGGCGTAACTGGGCTAGCCCCTCCTCCCGGAAGTCGGGGAGGCCCGGCCTTCCTAGTGCCCAGGCCACGGCTCCGGGGAGAAATCCGCCATGGAGGGCACGCGGGAGGCCCTCTGCCTGAGGTGGCAGGTGTCACGCCAGGGCCACTGCAAGCCTGGCTCGGCTTGCCTGCTTTCTCCAAAGGAGGCTGGCCGACCAGCCGAACCTGGCACCTGGGCCAGCCCCTTCCAAGGGGACGAGTTCCAGAGGATAGAGCCCTGGGGGCGGCTGCCAAGTCTCCTGGGGCGTGTGCTGGGCCCCCGTCAGAGGAGGAAGCAGCCTGGTAAACGGTGTGCCAGGCCTGAGATCTGGAGGCCTCCCACAGCCGGGTCCCTGTCCTGCCCAGGCCCCCCGAGGGAGGACGATGGTCGGGCAGTGGCGAGCGTGGTGGGGCTGGCGCCGAGCCTGCCCTTGGATGCCCCGGGGAAGGGCGCCGGGGGATGGGCTGCCCCTGGCCAGGTCTGAGGGAGCGACCCAGCTCGGGGCTGTCGGGGGCAGAGAGAGAACCCCCCTCCGCCCTTTCCCTTCAGGTTCTTAGGGCTGGCCAAATCCTTCCCAAGACAGCTTGTCTGGAGAAAATCAGACCCAGCTGAAGAACATGTGTCCATGGGGGAAACCCGGGAAACTGAGTCTCCCCACACAATAGCAGAGATTCTCATCTTGCATCCTCTCCTGAGCTAATGACCAAGGTGGATGTCCCGGGTGGGCCTGTGGAATGGGAGAGGGGAGGAAGTCTATTGTCATGCAGAGGGACATGGAAAGACTTGTCTGAAGCTTATCCCCTGCACTGGAGTCAGGTCGGGAAGGGAAGGCACAGAGGGGAGCAGGAAGCGGCCTCTCTGTGGTGGGGCTGGCTCCGGGGCAGGCGTGGGGGTGATGGCTGGAAGTGGGATGGCGCGTGAGTTGGCACCAGCCAGCGGTAGAGGCAGAGACTCAGAGGTCATGGATCTCTCTCTCTGTCTCTGTCTCTCTCTCTCTCCCTCAGGGAGCTGAGGAGAGTAAGGTGGCTCCCCCTACCCACCTCGCCTACCTCTCCAAGGGCCCTTCTTTCTCTGGCCGCTCCGGGAGCCCTGCGGGCTTGGCTTCAACCCCCCACCCACCGCACAGGCCAAGGGCGCCTGCGCGACCGCCGGGGCCTAGGGCTGACCTCGGGGGTCCTCAGTGAATGCCCCGCCCTCCCTCCAGGCTCTGACCCAGCTGCAGCTGTTCCTTTGCCGCCCTTCTGGACTCGGCTTCAGCTGTCTCCCTCCCCTCCCCCACTCCCACTCAGCTTGCAGGCCGCTTCCCTGCCTTGAAAGCATTGCTCTGGCCCTGAGGGCCACAGACCTACTGGGCTTCAAGCTCAAGGCTCTGCCTGGGCCTGCTGCTTCGGCCAGGGGCTCATTTCTTCCTGGAAAGACAAAGCCATGGCCTCACCCCACGCCTGC
The DNA here is from genome assembly GCF_020826845.1 of Diceros bicornis minor. NCBI lineage: Eukaryota > Metazoa > Chordata > Mammalia > Perissodactyla > Rhinocerotidae > Diceros > Diceros bicornis. The sequence goes on along the minus strand of NW_026691380.1, from coordinate 948 downwards.
ACTTTGCCACGGCAGGCAGCCCAGGTGTAGGAAAGGCTCTGTGGAGTCAGAAGTGCCGAGACAGGCAGATGGCACCAGAGGGTTTGGGGGCCAGGGCGTAACTGGGCTAGCCCCTCCTCCCGGAAGTCGGGGAGGCCCGGCCTTCCTAGTGCCCAGGCCACGGCTCCGGGGAGAAATCCGCCATGGAGGGCACGCGGGAGGCCCTCTGCCTGAGGTGGCAGGTGTCACGCCAGGGCCACTGCAAGCCTGGCTCGGCTTGCCTGCTTTCTCCAAAGGAGGCTGGCCGACCAGCCGAACCTGGCACCTGGGCCAGCCCCTTCCAAGGGGACGAGTTCCAGAGGATAGAGCCCTGGGGGCGGCTGCCAAGTCTCCTGGGGCGTGTGCTGGGCCCCCGTCAGAGGAGGAAGCAGCCTGGTAAACGGTGTGCCAGGCCTGAGATCTGGAGGCCTCCCACAGCCGGGTCCCTGTCCTGCCCAGGCCCCCCGAGGGAGGACGATGGTCGGGCAGTGGCGAGCGTGGTGGGGCTGGCGCCGAGCCTGCCCTTGGATGCCCCGGGGAAGGGCGCCGGGGGATGGGCTGCCCCTGGCCAGGTCTGAGGGAGCGACCCAGCTCGGGGCTGTCGGGGGCAGAGAGAGAACCCCCCTCCGCCCTTTCCCTTCAGGTTCTTAGGGCTGGCCAAATCCTTCCCAAGACAGCTTGTCTGGAGAAAATCAGACCCAGCTGAAGAACATGTGTCCATGGGGGAAACCCGGGAAACTGAGTCTCCCCACACAATAGCAGAGATTCTCATCTTGCATCCTCTCCTGAGCTAATGACCAAGGTGGATGTCCCGGGTGGGCCTGTGGAATGGGAGAGGGGAGGAAGTCTATTGTCATGCAGAGGGACATGGAAAGACTTGTCTGAAGCTTATCCCCTGCACTGGAGTCAGGTCGGGAAGGGAAGGCACAG